>NW_027464036.1:110000-140000 GCF_050947455.1 Rhinoderma darwinii | reverse complement strand
AGCCTAAAAAAATTCAGCGTTCTGAGACGCGCGCTTGGACCACAAAAGCCTTGTGAGCGACGGCTATTTTTACACACGTTTACAATGTAGTTTTAATAAAAAAAATAATATCTTAAACGCGAACCGCCTCAAAGCCATCAAACTTCTCACACCTGTAGCAGTTGACACTGTGACCTACCCTAAAAAATTTCAAGGGTCTGCATCACAGTTTTAGGCCCCAAAAGCCTCTTTTGCTGCTCCTGCTTTACGCACAGAGTGCGTAATTTACGATTTTATTTTATTAAATGAACAATATTATAGATACTAGTAGTGCAAAAGGCCTAATTTTTCATACACATCTAGCCTTTGACACTCTGACCTACCCTATAAAAACTCAGGCCAGCAGGACAGATGTAGCCCGCGCAGCGGGCCAAAAATGTAGGCCTTTTTCACTAAAATGGGTATAAATAATAATTTTCCACAATGCTGTCCCAGAGCATTTCACAACCAGCAACGAACCGCGGGTCTGATAGAATCAACCGAGGCGTCCATTCGTTCGCCTTGCAAAGCCGAACAATACGACACCTGACTCGGTCGTCTTTTCTGAAAGGGGACTCCTCTTTTGCCCCATAAACATGGCGGAATTTCCATAATAGGAGCTTAATATGGATAGGTTTTCCAATTTTTTTCCGTAACCGCTGAATGTAGAGTTATGAGCCCCGAAGCTATTATACGACACCATCTCCTGAGTATGTATGCCAAGACTCGTGACGATACGTCGCGCCATTAGCGAGGTAATTTCTCGTTAGCGACGCCTGTTTCTAAACACGGCTTCAATTTATTTTTATAAAAAAATTAATATCTTGAAAACTAGCTGTTGGATATAACTAATATTTGTTAGACATGTAGCCCTTGACACTCTGACGTAGCCTAAAAAAATTCAGGGTTCTGAGACGCGCGCTTGGACCACAAAAGCCTTGTGAGCGACGGCTATTTTTACACACGTTTACAATGTAGTTTTAATAAAAAAAATAATATCTTAAACGCGAACCGCCTCAAAGCCATCAAACTTCTCACACCTGTAGCAGTTGACACTATGACCTACCCGAAAAAATTTCAAGGGTCTGCGTCGCAGTTTTAGGCCCCAAAAGCCTCTTTAGCTGCTCCTATTTAACGCACAGAGTGCGTAATTTACGATTTAATTTGAATAAATGAACAATATTATAGATACTAGTAGTGCAAAAGGCCTAATTTTTCATACACATCTAGCCTTTGACACTCTGACCTACCCTATAAAAACTCAGGCCAGCAGGACAGATGTAGCCCGCGCAGCGGGCCAAAAATATAGGCCTTTTTCACTAAAATGGGTATAAATAATCATTTTCCACAATGCTGTCCCAGAGCATTTCACAACCAGCAACGAACCGCGGGTCTGATAGAATCAACCGAGGCGTCCATTCGTTCGCCTTGCAAAGCCGAACAATACGACACCTGACTCGGTCGTCTTTTCTGAAAGGGGACTCCTCTTTTGCCCCATAAACATGGCGGAATTTCCATAATAGGAGCTTAATATGGATAGGTTTTCCAATTTTTTTTCCGTAACCGCTGAATGTAGAGTTATGAGCCCCGAAGCTATTATACGACACCATCTCCTGAGTATGTATGCCAAGACTCGTGACGATACGTCGCGCCATTAGCGAGGTAATTTCTCGTTAGCGACGCCTGTTTCTAAACACGGCTTCAATTTATTTTTATAAAAAAATTAATATCTTGAAAACTAGCTGTTGGATATAACTAATATTTGTTAGACATGTAGCCCTTGACACTCTGACGTAGCCTAAAAAAATTCAGGGTTCTGAGACGCGCGCTTGGACCACAAAAGCCTTGTGAGCGACGGCTATTTTTACACACGTTTACAATGTAGTTTTAATAAAAAAAATAATATCTTAAACGCGAACCGCCTCAAAGCCATCAAACTTCTCACACCTGTAGCAGTTGACACTATGACCTACCCTAAAAAATTTCAAGGGTCTGCGTCGCAGTTTTAGGCCCCAAAAGCCTCTTTAGCTGCTCCTATTTAACGCACAGAGTGCATAATTTACGATTTAATTTGAATAAATGAACAATATTATAGATACTAGTAGTGCAAAAGGCCTAATTTTTCATACACATCTAGCCTTTGACACTCTGACCTACCCTATAAAAACTCAGGACAGTAGGACAGATGTAGCCCGCGCAGCGGGCCAAAAATATAGGCCTTTTTCACTAAAATGGGTATAAATAATCATTTTCCACAATGCTGTCCCAGAGCATTTCACAACCAGCAACGAACCGCGGGTCTGATAGAATCAACCGAGGCGTCCATTCGTTCGCCTTGCAAAGCCGAACAATACGACACCTGACTCGGTCGTCTTTTCTGAAAGGGGACTCCTCTTTTGCCCCATAAACATGGCGGAATTTCCATAATAGGAGCTTAATATGGATAGGTTTTCCAATTTTTTTTCCGTAACCGCTGAATGTAGAGTTATGAGCCCCGAAGCTATTATACGACACCATCTCCTGAGTATGTATGCCAAGACTCGTGACGATACGTCGCGCCATTAGCGAGGTAATTTCTCGTTAGCAACGCCTGTTTCTAAACACGGCTTCAATTTATTTTTATAAAAAAATTAATATCTTGAAAACTAGCTGTTGGATATAACTAATATTTGTTAGACATGTAGCCCTTGACACTCTGACGTAGCCTAAAAAAATTCAGGGTTCTGAGACGCGCGCTTGGACCACAAAAGCCTTGTGAGCGACGGCTATTTTTACACACGTTTACAATGTAGTTTTAATAAAAAAAATAATATCTTAAACGCGAACCGCCTCAAAGCCATCAAACTTCTCACACCTGTAGCAGTTGACACTATGACCTACCCGAAAAAATTTCAAGGGTCTGCGTCGCAGTTTTAGGCCCCAAAAGCCTCTTTAGCTGCTCCTATTTAACGCACAGAGTGCATAATTTACGATTTAATTTGAATAAATGAACAATATTATAGATACTAGTAGTGCAAAAGGCCTAATTTTTCATACACATCTAGCCTTTGACACTCTGACCTACCCTATAAAAACTAAGGCCAGCAGGACAGATGTAGCCCGCGCAGCGGGCCAAAAATATAGGCCTTTTTCACTAAAATGGGTATAAATAATCATTTTCCACAATGCTGTCCCAGAGCATTTCACAACCAGCAACGAACCGCGGGTCTGATAGAATCAACCGAGGCGTCCATTCGTTCGCCTTGCAAAGCCGAACAATACGACACCTGACTCGGTCGTCTTTTCTGAAAGGGGACTCCTCTTTTGCCCCATAAACATGGCGGAATTTCCATAATAGGAGCTTAATATGGATAGGTTTTCCAATTTTTTTTCCGTAACCGCTGAATGTAGAGTTATGAGCCCCGAAGCTATTATACGACACCATCTCCTGAGTATGTATGCCAAGACTCGTGACGATACGTCGCGCCATTAGCGAGGTAATTTCTCGTTAGCGACGCCTGTTTCTAAACACGGCTTCAATTTATTTTTATAAAAAAATTAATATCTTGAAAACTAGCTGTTGGATATAACTAATATTTGTTAGACATGTAGCCCTTGACACTCTGACGTAGCCTAAAAAAATTCAGGGTTCTGAGACGCGCGCTTGGACCACAAAAGCCTTGTGAGCGACGGCTATTTTTACACACGTTTACAATGTAGTTTTAATAAAAAAAATAATATCTTAAATGCGAACCGCCTCAAAGCCATTAAACTTCTCACACCTGTAGCAGTTGACACTATGACCTACCCTAAAAAATTTCAAGGGTCTGCGTCGCAGTTTTAGGCCCCAAAAGCCTCTTTAGCTGCTCCTATTTAACGCACAGAGTGCGTAATTTACGATTTAATTTGAATAAATGAACAATATTATAGATACTAGTAGTGCAAAAGGCCTAATTTTTCATACACATCTAGCCTTTGACACTCTGACCTACCCTATAAAAACTCAGGCCAGCAGGACAGATGTAGCCCGCGCAGCGGGCCAAAAATGTAGGCCTTTTTCACTAAAATGGGTATAAATAATCATTTTCCACAATGCTGTCCCAGAGCATTTCACAACCAGCAACGAACCGCGGGTCTGATAGAATCAACCGAGGCGTCCATTCGTTCGCCTTGCAAAGCCGAACAATACGACACCTGACTCGGTCGTCTTTTCTGAAAGGGGACTCCTCTTTTGCCCCATAAACATGGCGGAATTTCCATAATAGGAGCTTAATATGGATAGGTTTTCCAATTTTTTTCCATAACCGCTGAATGTAGAGTTATGAGCCCCGAAGCTATTATACGTCACCATCTCCTGAGTATGTATGCCAAGACTCGTGACGATACGTCGCGCCATTAGCGAGGTAATTTATCGTTAGCTATGCCTGTTTCTAAACACGGCTTCAATTTATTTTTATAAAAAAATTAATATCTTGAAAACTAGCTGTTGGATATAACTAATATTTGTTAGACATGTAGCCCTTGACACTTTGACGTAGCCTAAAAAAATTCAGGGTTCTGAGACGCGCGCTTTGACCACAAAAGCCTTGTGACCGACGGCTATTTTTACACACGTTTACAATGTAGTTTTAATAAAAAAATTAATATCTTAAACGCGAACCGCCTCAAAGCCATCAAACTTCTCACACCTGTAGCAGTTGACAGTATGACCTACCCTAAAAAATTTCAAGGGTCTGCGTCGCAGCTTTAGGCCCCAAAAGCCTCTTTAGCTGCTCCTGTTTAACGCACAGAGTGCGTAATTTACGATTTTATTTTATTAAATGAACAATATTATAGATACTAGTAGTGCAAAAGGCCTAATTTTTCATACACATCTAGCCTTTGACACTCTGACCTACCATATAAAAACTCAGGCCAGCAGGACAGATTTAGCCCACGCAGCGGGCCAAAAATGTAGGCCTTTTTCACTAAAATGGGTATAAATAATAATTTTCCACAATGCTGTCCCAGAGCATTTCACAACCAGCAACGAACCGCGGGTCTGATAGAATCAACCGAGGCTTCCATTCGTTCGCCTTGCAAAGCCGAACAATACGACACCTGACTCGGTCGTCTTTTCTGAAAGGGGACTCCTCTTTTGCCCCATAAACATGGCGGAATTTCCATAATAGGAGCTTAATATGGATAGGTTTTCCAATTTTTTTCCGTAACCGCTGAATGTAGAGTTATGAGCCCCGAAGCTATTATACGACACCATCTCCTGAGTATGTATGCCAAGACTCGTGACGATACGTCGCGCCATTAGCGAGGTAATTTCTCGTTAGCGACGCCTGTTTCTAAACACGGCTTCAATTTATTTTTATAAAACAATTAATATCTTGAAAACTAGCTGTTGGATATAACTAATATTTGTTAGACATGTAGCCCTTGACACTCTGACGTAGCCTAAAAAAATTCAGGGTTCTGAGACGCGCGCTTGGACCACAAAAGCCTTGTGAGCGACGGCTATTTTTACACACGTTTACAATGTAGTTTTAATAAAAAAAATAATATCTTAAACGCGAACCGCCTCAAAGCCATCAAACTTCTCACACCTGTAGCAGTTGACACTATGACCTACCCGAAAAAATTTCAAGGGTCTGCGTCGCAGTTTTGGGCCCCAAAAGCCTCTTTAGCTGCTCCTATTTAACGCACAGAGTGCGTAATTTACGATTTAATTTGAATAAATGAACAATATTATAGATACTAGTAGTGCAAAAGGCCTAATTTTTCATACACATCTAGCCTTTGACACTCTGACCTACCCTATAAAAACTCAGGCCAGCAGGACAGATGTAGCCCGCGCAGCGGGCCAAAAATATAGGCCTTTTTCACTAAAATGGGTATAAATAATCATTTTCCACAATGCTGTCCCAGAGCATTTCACAACCAGCAACGAACCGCGGGTCTGATAGAATCAACCGAGGCGTCCATTCGTTCGCCTTGCAAAGCCGAACAATACGACACCTGACTCGGTCGTCTTTTCTGAAAGGGGACTCCTCTTTTGCCCCATAAACATGGCGGAATTTCCATAATAGGAGCTTAATATGGATAGGTTTTCCAATTTTTTTTCCGTAACCGCTGAATGTAGAGTTATGAGCCCCGAAGCTATTATACGACACCATCTCCTGAGTATGTATGCCAAGACTCGTGACGATACGTCGCGCCATTAGCGAGGTAATTTCTCGTTAGCGACGCCTGTTTCTAAACACGGCTTCAATTTATTTTTATAAAAAAATTAATATCTTGAAAACTAGCTGTTGGATATAACTAATATTTGTTAGACATGTAGCCCTTGACACTCTGACGTAGCCTAAAAAAATTCAGGGTTCTGAGACGCGCGCTTGGACCACAAAAGCCTTGTGAGCGACGGCTATTTTTACACACGTTTACAATGTAGTTTTAATAAAAAAAATAATATCTTAAACGCGAACCGCCTCAAAGCCATCAAACTTCTCACACCTGTAGCAGTTGACACTATGACCTACCCGAAAAAATTTCAAGGGTCTGCGTCGCAGTTTTAGGCCCCAAAAGCCTCTTTAGCTGCTCCTATTTAACGCACAGAGTGCGTAATTTACGATTTAATTTGAATAAATGAACAATATTATAGATACTAGTAGTGCAAAAGGCCTAATTTTTCATACACATCTAGCCTTTGACACTCTGACCTACCCTATAAAAACTCAGGCCAGCAGGACAGATGTAGCCCACGCAGCGTGCCAAAAATGTAGGCCTTTTTCACTAAAATGGGTATAAATAATCATTTTCCACAATGCTGTCCCAGAGCATTTCACAAGCAGCAACGAACCGCGGGTCTGATAGAATCAACCGAGGCGTCCATTCGTTCGCCTTGCAAAGCCGAACAATACGACACCTGACTCGGTCGTCTTTTCTGAAAGGGGACTCCTCTTTTGCCCCATAAACATGGCGGAATTTCCATAATAGGAGCTTAATATGGATAGGTTTTCCAATTTTTTTTCCGTAACCGCTGAATGTAGAGTTATGAGCCCCGAAGCTATTATACGACACCATCTCCTGAGTATGTATGCCAAGACTCGTGATGATACGTCGCGCCATTAGCGAGGTAATTTCTCGTTAGCGACGCCTGTTTCTAAACACGGCTTCAATTTATTTTTATAAAAAAATTAATATCTTGAAAACTAGCTGTTGGATATAACTAATATTTGTTAGACATGTAGCCCTTGACACTCTGACGTAGCCTAAAAAAATTCAGGGTTCTGAGACGCGCGCTTGGACCACAAAAGCCTTGTGAGCGACGGCTATTTTTACACACGTTTACAATGTAGTTTTAATAAAAAAAATAATATCTTAAATGCGAACCGCCTCAAAGCCATTAAACTTCTCACACCTGTAGCAGTTGACACTATGACCTACCCTAAAAAATTTCAAGGGTCTGCGTCGCAGTTTTAGGCCCCAAAAGCCTCTTTAGCTGCTCCTATTTAACGCACAGAGTGCGTAATTTACGATTTAATTTGAATAAATGAACAATATTATAGATACTAGTAGTGCAAAAGGCCTAATTTTTCATACACATCTAGCCTTTGACACTCTGACCTACCCTATAAAAACTCAGGCCAGCAGGACAGATGTAGCCCGCGCAGCGGGCCAAAAATATAGGCCTTTTTCACTAAAATGGGTATAAATAATCATTTTCCACAATGCTGTCCCAGAGCATTTCACAACCAGCAACGAACCGCGGGTCTGATAGAATCAACCGAGGCGTCCATTCGTTCGCCTTGCAAAGCCGAACAATACGACACCTGACTCGGTCGTCTTTTCTGAAAGGGGACTCCTCTTTTGCCCCATAAACATGGCGGAATTTCCATAATAGGAGCTTAATATGGATAGGTTTTCCAATTTTTTTCCATAACCGCTGAATGTAGAGTTATGAGCCCCGAAGCTATTATACGTCACCATCTCCTGAGTATGTATGCCAAGACTCGTGACGATACGTCGCGCCATTAGCGAGGTAATTTCTCGTTAGCGACGCCTGTTTCTAAACACGGCTTCAATTTATTTTTATAAAAAAATTAATATCTTGAAAACTAGCTGTTGGATATAACTAATATTTGTTAGACATGTAGCCCTTGACACTTTGACGTAGCCTAAAAAAATTCAGGGTTCTGAGACGCGCGCTTTGACCACAAAAGCCTTGTGACCGACAGCTATTTTTACACACGTTTACAATGTAGTTTTAATAAAAAAATTAATATCTTAAACGCGAACCGCCTCAAAGCCATCAAACTTCTCACACCTGTAGCAGTTGACAGTATGACCTACCCTAAAAAATTTCAAGGGTCTGCGTCGCAGCTTTAGGCCCCAAAAGCCTCTTTAGCTGCTCCTGTTTAACGCACAGAGTGCGTAATTTACGATTTTATTTTATTAAATGAACAATATTATAGATACTAGTAGTGCAAAAGGCCTAATTTTTCATACACATCTAGCCTTTGACACTCTGACCTACCATATAAAAACTCAGGCCAGCAGGACAGATTTAGCCCACGCAGCGGGCCAAAAATGTAGGCCTTTTTCACTAAAATGGGTATAAATAATAATTTTCCACAATGCTGTCCCAGAGCATTTCACAACCAGCAACGAACCGCGGGTCTGATAGAATCAACCGAGGCGTCCATTCGTTCGCCTTGCAAAGCCGAACAATACGACACCTGACTCGGTCGTCTTTTCTGAAAGGGGACTCCTCTTTTGCCCCATAAACATGGCGGAATTTCCATAATAGGAGCTTAATATGGATAGGTTTTCCAATTTTTTTCCGTAACCGCTGAATGTAGAGTTATGAGCCCCGAAGCTATTATACGACACCATCTCCTGAGTATGTATGCCAAGACTCGTGACGATACGTCGCGCCATTAGCGAGGTAATTTCTCGTTAGCGACGCCTGTTTCTAAACACGGCTTCAATTTATTTTTATAAAACAATTAATATCTTGAAAACTAGCTGTTGGATATAACTAATATTTGTTAGACATGTAGCCCTTGACACTCTGACGTAGCCTAAAAAAATTCAGGGTTCTGAGACGCGCGCTTGGACCACAAAAGCCTTGTGAGCGACGGCTATTTTTACACACGTTTACAATGTAGTTTTAATAAAAAAAATAATATCTTAAACGCGAACCGCCTCAAAGCCATCAAACTTCTCACACCTGTAGCAGTTGACACTATGACCTACCCGAAAAAATTTCAAGGGTCTGCGTCGCAGTTTTAGGCCCCAAAAGCCTCTTTAGCTGCTCCTATTTAACGCACAGAGTGCGTAATTTACGATTTAATTTGAATAAATGAACAATATTATAGATACTAGTAGTGCAAAAGGCCTAATTTTTCATACACATCTAGCCTTTGACACTCTGACCTACCCTATAAAAACTCAGGCCAGCAGGACAGATGTAGCCCACGCAGCGTGCCAAAAATGTAGGCCTTTTTCACTAAAATGGGTATAAATAATCATTTTCCACAATGCTGTCCCAGAGCATTTCACAAGCAGCAACGAACCGCGGGTCTGATAGAATCAACCGAGGCGTCCATTCGTTCGCCTTGCAAAGCTGAACAATACGACACCTGACTCGGTCGTCTTTTCTGAAAGGGGACTCCTCTTTTGCCCCATAAACATGGCGGAATTTCCATAATAGGAGCTTAATATGGATAGGTTTTCCAATTTTTTTCCGTAACCGCTAAATGTAGAGTTATGAGCCCCGAAGCTATTATACGACACCATCTCCTGAGTATGTATGCCAAGACTCGTGACGATACGTCGCGCCATTAGCGAGGTAATTTCTCGTTAGCGACGCCTGTTTCTAAACACGGCTTCAATTTATTTTTATAAAAAGATTAATATCTTGAAAACTAGCTGTTGGATATAACTAATATTTGTTAGACATGTAGCCCTTGACACTCTGACGTAGCCTAAAAAAATTCAGGGTTCTGAGACGCGCGCTTGGACCACAAAAGCCTTGTGAGCGACGGCTATTTTTACACACGTTTACAATGTAGTTTTAATAAAAAAATTAATATCTTAAACGCGAACCGCCTCAAAGCCATCAAACTTCTCACACCTGTAGCAGTTGACAGTATGACCTACCCTAAAAAATTTCAAGGGTCTGCGTCGCAGTTTTAGGCCCCAAAAGCCTCTTTAGCTGCTCCTGTTTAACGCACAGAGTGCGTAATTTACGATTTAATTTGAATAAATGAACAATATTATAGATGCTAGTAGTGCAAAAGGCCTAATTTTTCATACACATCTAGCCTTTGACACTCTGACCTACCATATAAAAACTCAGGCCAGCAGGACAGATGTAGCCCACGCAGCGTGCCAAAAATGTAGGCCTTTTTCACTAAAATGGGTATAAATAATCATTTTCCACAATGCTGTCCCAGAGCATTTCACAAGCAGCAACGAACCGCGGGTCTGATAGAATCAACCGAGGCGTCCATTCGTTCGCCTTGCAAAGCCGAACAATACGACACCTGACTCGGTCGTCTTTTCTGAAAGGGGACTCCTCTTTTGCCCCATAAACATGGCGGAATTTCCATAATAGGAGCTTAATATGGATAGGTTTTCCAATTTTTTTCCGTAACCGCTAAATGTAGAGTTATGAGCCCCGAAGCTATTATACGACACCATCTCCTGAGTATGTATGCCAAGACTCGTGACGAAACGTCGCGCCATTAGCGAGGTCATTTCTCGTTAGCGACGCCTGTTTCTAAACACGGCTTCAATTTATTTTTATAAAAAAATTAATATCTTGAAAACTAGCTGTTGGATATAACTAATATTTGTTAGACATGTAGCCCTTGACACTCTGACGTAGCCTAAAAAAATTCAGGGTTCTGAGACGCGCGCTTGGACCACAAAAGCCTTGTGAGCGACGGCTATTTTTACACACGTTTACAATGTAGTTTTAATAAAAAAAATAATATCTTAAACGCGAACCGCCTCAAAGCCATCAAACTTCTCACACCTGTAGCAGTTGACACTATGACCTACCCTAAAAAATTTCAAGGGTCTGCGTCGCAGTTTTAGGCCCCAAAAGCCTCTTTAGCTGCTCCTATTTAACGCACAGAGTGCGTAATTTACGATTTAATTTGAATAAATGAACAATATTATAGATACTAGTAGTGCAAAAGGCCTAATTTTTCATACACATCTAGCCTTTGACACTCTGACCTACCCTATAAAAACTCAGGCCAGCAGGACAGATGTAGCCCGCGCAGCGGGCCAAAAATATAGGCCTTTTTCACTAAAATGGGTATAAATAATCATTTTCCACAATGCTGTCCCAGAGCATTTCACAACCAGCAACGAACCGCGGGTCTGATAGAATCAACCGAGGCGTCCATTCGTTCGCCTTGCAAAGCCGAACAATACGACACCTGACTCGGTCGTCTTTTCTGAAAGGGGACTCCTCTTTTGCCCCATAAACATGGCGGAATTTCCATAATAGGAGCTTAATATGGATAGGTTTTCCAATTTTTTTTCCGTAACCGCTGAATGTAGAGTTATGAGCCCCGAAGCTATTATACGACACCATCTCCTGAGTATGTATGCCAAGACTCGTGACGATACGTCGCGCCATTAGCGAGGTAATTTCTCGTTAGCGACGCCTGTTTCTAAACACGGCTTCAATTTATTTTTATAAAAAAATTAATATCTTGAAAACTAGCTGTTGGATATAACTAATATTTGTTAGACATGTAGCCCTTGACACTCTGACGTAGCCTAAAAAAATTCAGGGTTCTGAGACGCGCGCTTGGACCACAAAAGCCTTGTGAGCGACGGCTATTTTTACACACGTTTACAATGTAGTTTTAATAAAAAAATTAATATCTTAAACGCGAACCGCCTCAAAGCCATCAAACTTCTCACACCTGTAGCAGTTGACAGTATGACCTACCCTAAAAAATTTCAAGGGTCTGCGTCGCAGTTTTAGGCCCCAAAAGCCTCTTTAGCTGCTCCTATTTAACGCACAGAGTGCGTAATTTACGATTTAATTTGAATAAATGAACAATATTATAGATACTAGTAGTGCAAAAGGCCTAATTTTTCATACACATCTAGCCTTTGACACTCTGACCTACCCTATAAAAACTCAGGCCAGCAGGACAGATGTAGCCCGCGCAGCGGGCCAAAAATATAGGCCTTTTTCACTAAAATGGGTATAAATAATCATTTTCCACAATGCTGTCCCAGAGCATTTCACAACCAGCAACGAACCGCGGGTCTGATAGAATCAACCGAGGCGTCCATTCGTTCGCCTTGCAAAGCCGAACAATACGACACCTGACTCGGTCGTCTTTTCAGAAAGGGGACTCCTCTTTTGCCCCATAAACATGGCGGAATTTCCATAATAGGAGCTTAATATGGATAGGTTTTCCAATTTTTTTTCCGTAACCGCTGAATGTAGAGTTATGAGCCCCGAAGCTATTATACGACACCATCTCCTGAGTATGTATGCCAAGACTCGTGACGATACGTCGCGCCATTAGCGAGGTAATTTCTCGTTAGCGACGCCTGTTTCTAAACACGGCTTCAATTTATTTTTATAAAAAAATTAATATCTTGAAAACTAGCTGTTGGATATAACTAATATTTGTTAGACATGTAGCCCTTGACACTCTGACGTAGCCTAAAAAAATTCAGGGTTCTGAGACGCGCGCTTGGACCACAAAAGCCTTGTGAGCGACGGCTATTTTTACACACGTTTACAATGTAGTTTTAATAAAAAAATTAATATCTTAAACGCGAACCGCATCAAAGCCATCAAACTTCTCACACCTGTAGCAGTTGACAGTATGACCTACCCTAAAAAATTTCAAGGGTCTGCGTCGCAGTTTTAGGCCCCAAAAGCCTCTTTAGCTGCTCCTGTTTAACGCACAGAGTGCGTAATTTACGATTTAATTTGAATAAATGAACAATATTATAGATGCTAGTAGTGCAAAAGGCCTAATTTTTCATACACATCTAGCCTTTGACACTCTGACCTACCATATAAAAACTCAGGCCAGCAGGACAGATGTAGCCCACGCAGCGTGCCAAATATGTAGGCCTTTTTCACTAAAATGGGTATAAATAATCATTTTCCACAATGCTGTCCCAGAGCATTTCACAAGCAGCAACGAACCGCGGGTCTGATAGAATCAACCGAGGCGTCCATACGTTCGCCTTGCAAAGCCGAACAATACGACACCTGACTCGGTCGTCTTTTCTGAAAGGGGACTCCTCTTTTGCCCCATAAACATGGCGGAATTTCCATAATAGGAGCTTAATATGGATAGGTTTTCCAATTTTTTTCCGTAACCGCTAAATGTAGAGTTATGAGCCCCGAAGCTATTATACGACACCATCTCCTGAGTATGTATGCCAAGACTCGTGACGATACGTCGCGCCATTAGCGAGGTAATTTCTCGTTAGCGACGCCTGTTTCTAAACACGGCTTCAATTTATTTTTATAAAAAAATTAATATCTTGAAAACTAGCTGTTGGATATAACTAATATTTGTTAGACATGTAGCCCTTGACACTCTGACGTAGCCTAAAAAAATTCAGGGTTCTGAGACGCGCGCTTGGACCACAAAAGCCTTGTGAGCGACGGCTATTTTTACACACGTTTACAATGTAGTTTTAATAAAAAAAAATAATATCTTAAACGCGAACCGCCTCAAAGCCATCAAACTTCTCACACCTGTAGCAGTTGACACTATGACCTACCCGAAAAAATTTCAAGGGTCTGCGTCGCAGTTTTAGGCCCCAAAAGCCTCTTTAGCTGCTCCTATTTAACGCACAGAGTGCGTAATTTACGATTTAATTTGAATAAATGAACAATATTATAGATACTAGTAGTGCAAAAGGCCTAATTTTTCATACACATCTAGCCTTTGACACTCTGACCTACCATATAAAAACTCAGGCCAGCAGGACAGATGTAGCCCGCGCAGCGGGCCAAAAATATAGGCCTTTTTCACTAAAATGGGTATAAATAATCATTTTCCACAATGCTGTCCCAGAGCATTTCACAACCAGCAACGAACCGCGGGTCTGATAGAATCAACCGAGGCGTCCATTCGTTCGCCTTGCAAAGCCGAACAATACGACACCTGACTCGGTCGTCTTTTCTGAAAGGGGACTGCTCTTTTGCCCCATAAACAATTTCGGAATTTCCATAATAGGAGCTTAATATGGATAGGTTTTCCAATTTTTTTCCGTAACCGCTGAATGTAGAGTTATGAGCCCCGAAGCTATTATACGACACCATCTCCTGAGTATGTATGCCAAGACTCGTGACGATACGTCGCGCCATTAGCGAGGTAATTTCTCGTTAGCGACGCCTGTTTCTAAACACGGCTTCAATTTATTTTTATAAAAAAATTAATATCTTGAAAACTAGCTGTTGGATATAACTAATATTTGTTAGACATGTAGCCCTTGACACTCTGACGTAGCCGAAAAAAATTCAGGGTTCTGAGACGCGCGCTTGGACCACAAAAGCCTTGTGAGCGACGGCTATTTTTACACACGTTTACAATGTAGTTTTAATAAAAAAAATAATATCTTAAACGCGAACCGCCTCAAAGCCATCAAACTTCTCACACCTGTAGCAGTTGACACTATGACCTACCCTAAAAAATTTCAAGGGTCTGCGTCGCAGTTTTAGGCCCCAAAAGCCTCTTTAGCTGCTCCTATTTAACGCACAGAGTGCGTAATTTACGATTTAATTTGAATAAATGAACAATATTATAGATACTAGTAGTGCAAAAGGCCTAATTTTTCATACACATCTAGCCTTTGACACTCTGACCTACCCTATAAAAACTCAGGCCAGCAGGACAGATGTAGCCCGCGCAGCGGGCCAAAAATATAGGCCTTTTTCACTAAAATGGGTATAAATAATCATTTTCCACAATGCTGTCCCAGAGCATTTCACAACCAGCAACGAACCGCGGGTCTGATAGAATCAACCGAGGCGTCCATTCGTTCGCCTTGCAAAGCCGAACAATACGACACCTGACTCGGTCGTCTTTTCTGAAAGGGGACTCCTCTTTTGCCCCATAAACATGGCGGAATTTCCATATTAAGAGCTTAATATGGATAGGTTTTCCAATTTTTTTTCCCTAACCGCTCAATGTAGAGTTACGAGCCCCAAAGCTATTATACGTCACCATCTCCTGAGTATGTACGCCAAGACTCGTGACGATATGTCGCGCGGTTAGCGAGGTAAATTCTCATTAGCGACGCCTGTTTCTAAACACGGCTTCAATTTATTTTTATAAAAAAATTAATATCTTGAAAACTAGCTGTTGCATATAGCTAATATTTGTTAGACATGTAGCCCTTGACACTCTGACCTAGCCTAAAAAAATTCAGTGTTCTGTGACGCGCCCTTGGACCACAAAAGCCTTGTGAGCAACGGCTATTTTTTCACACGTTTACAATGTAGTTCTAATAAAAAAAATAATATCTTAAAAGCGAACCGCCTCAAAGCCATCAAACTTCTCACACCTGTAGCAGTTGACACTCTGACCTACCCTTAAAAATTTCAAGGGTCTGCGTAGCAGTTTTAGGCCCCAAAAGCCTCTTTAGCTGCTCCTGTTTAACGCACAGAGTGCGTAATTTACGATTTAATTCTAATAAATGAACAATATTATAGATAATATTAGTGCAAAAGGCCTAATTTTTCATACACATCTAGCCTTTGACACTCTGACCACCCATATAAAAACTCAGGCCAGTAGGACAGATGTAGCCCGCGCAGCGGGCAAACTATTTAGGCCTTTTTTACTAAAATGGGTATAAATAATAATTTTCCACAATGCTGTCTCAGAGCATTTCACAACCAGCAACTAACCGCGGCTCTGATAGAATCAACCGAGGCGTCTATTTGTTCGCCTTGCAAAGCCGAACAATACGACACCTGACTCGGTCGTCTTTTCTAAAAGGAGACTTTTCTTTTGCCCCATTAACATGGCGGAATTTCCATATTTAGAGCTTAATATGGATAGGTTTACCAATTTTTTTCCGTAACCGTTCAATGTGGAGTTACGAGCCCCGAAGCTATTATACGTCACCATCTCCTGAGTATGTACGCCAAGACTCGTGATGGTACATCGCGCAGTTAGCAAGGAAAATCCTCGTTAGCGACGCCTGTTTCTGCACACGGCTTCAATTTATGTTTAGGAAAAAAATTAATATCTTAAAAACTAACTGTTCCATATACCTAATATTTGTTAGACATGTAGCCATGGACACTCTCACCTAGCCTAAAAATATTCAGGGTTCTGTGACGCGCGCTTGGACCACAAAAGCCTTGTGAGCGACGGCTATTTTTACACACGCTTACAATTTAGTTCTAATGAAAAACTCAGCGAGTTACGCTGTTTACATAACTCACGAACATATAACGTTTTTCATGATCGCAAAACATCTCGCTCAGCCGCAACACACAGTTTTTATGAAGATTAAAAAATATATACATTTATTGAATACATCCAAACATCCCAGAACCCAACAAATAAAAGTGCTATTGTTCTCTGTGCATTTTAATGTCCATTAAAAGTCCATGTTTTTAAGATTCTTATTTCTTCTTCCATTGGTCTAAAATGTATTTTGCTCTGGGACGTTTTTTCCCCAGAGCTGATGTCCTAAAGTCCTCTTTATTTTGTCTTCTTCCGGCCGGTGGTTTTGAAGCAATCCTATGATTGAAAGATCATAGATTATTAATAATTAGTATCTCATTCTTACTTTACTAACGGTCCTAATTGTATTCATTAATCCTCTACAATTTTATGAATATAACTCTAATCTTTATTTATTTTTTCTTACACAGGCAAACCAGGACCCCAATGACCTCTACTATAAGACAGAGTTGATGATTGTGAACCCACGACCACTGAGGAACCCAAAGAGGTTTTCCATGCATTTTCCAGCACATATCAGCTCAGAAACATCATGATAGTGAATTGCAAGGCCTTTAGATGCTACATTTGCCAAGTTGTTCCTAGCAATAGCAAGGGTAGCCTTTATATCCTCATCGCTGCTGTGCTTCATGCATTTTTTGTGCAGGTTCCCAGCATCAACTCTGTCTTATAGCAGATGGGGCAGGTCATTGGGGTCCATTGCCTGTTTAAGAAAAAATAAAGAAAGATTATAGTTACATTAATAACATTGAAGAAGATTAATGCATATCGTTAGGACCGTTAGTAAACTAAGAATGAGACATGCTACGCTGCTTCTGTAACTGCCATTCACTACTATTGGAGTCACGGAAACAGCGTAGCACATTAAATAAAAAAAATATATATCAATTTATTGAATACATCCAAACATCCCAGAACCCAACAAATAAAAGTGCTTTTGTTCCCTGTGCATTTTAATGTCCATTAAAAGTCCATAATTTTTAAGCTTCTTATTTCTTCTTCCATTGGTCCAAAATGTATTTTACTCTTGGATGGTTTTTTCACCAGAGCTGATGTCCTAAAGTCCTCTTTATTTTCTCTTCTTCCGGCAGGTGGTCTTGAAGCAATCCTATAATTGAAAGATCATAGATTATTAATAATTAGTTTCTCATTATTAGTTTACTAATGGTCCTGATGATATGCATTAATCCTCTACAATGTTATAAATATAACTCTCATCTTTATTTATTTTTTCTTAATCAGACAAAACAGGACCCCAATGACCTCTGCTATAAGACAT
This sequence comes from Rhinoderma darwinii, assembly GCF_050947455.1. NCBI lineage: Eukaryota > Metazoa > Chordata > Amphibia > Anura > Rhinodermatidae > Rhinoderma > Rhinoderma darwinii. Next base: position 122,243 of record NW_027464036.1, on the reverse strand, counting down.
AGTTGATGATTCTGAACCCACGACCACTGAGGAACCCAAAGAGGTTTTAATGTATATATATATATATATATATATATATATATATATATATATACAATATATATATGTAAAGGAAATTAACTATCGATGCGCCTGAGCAGAACAACAGGGACTCTTTTGATTGCAGATAGTGATGTATCCCTCGACGTCACTTCAGCCCTTTGATAAAAGAAGAAAATAAATACTGATGTTAAAACAAAATGTGAGACATACAGTTTAATAAGCATATCAGTTTACAAAGTAAGGTCAATAAATGTATTTTATTATTACCCAGAGGAGCTCCCTTCCCCTCTCTGCCTCTGTGCCCTGGACCGTGTTCGGATGAACAATGAGGATGGTACTTGTGCTCTGAAAAAATAACCAAACATTAGTATATCAATTGATAAGTCTAACACAACTAAACTGAGGACATTTATAATAAAACTGAGAGTTTATCTACCTTGAAGTCCAATCATCATCATCATCATCATCATCATCATGATCAGCCAAGCTTTCTTTTTCTCCTCGGTCAGTTGATTCACTCCAGTCCTCTTTGGCACTGTAATCTTGTTCCTGGGCTTCTTCGTGGGATGTGATGTCTTCTCTTTGGATTCCTTGGCCTCCTTCCTGAATGTTCTCTTGTCTATAGGGTAGACATAGAAAAAATAAAGCATTAAACTTCTAAAACAAATCATGTAATATTATACAGTATATATTATTTCCCTCCCTCCCTTACCTTGAAGTGCTGGCTTGGGGCTGCTCACCACCGGCTTGCATTACCAGCATATAACCATGGCATATGTCCGTCAGTGTCTTCTCACGATAGTTTCTTTCCGCTGTCATGTTGGTGTGTGCCAAATATTTGGCAAAAAGACACTTTTCAGAGTCAGAAAAATTAGGGAGAGTCCAAGTTTCGCAAATCCTCCTGACAAGCTGACTGGTGATGTTGGGTAGTTTATATCTAGAAAGGAAAATAGAAAAACATAATACATACACAGCACTTAGAATTGAATAAAGACAGGTGACTTTTAAGAATCTTACTTTGTGTGGTACCGCAGGATGTCATTGGAAACATTATAAATTTCCTTTCCAGATGTAGAGAGGAAAAATACTTCTGTTGGCATGTTGTTCTTTAGCAGCATTGGTCTTACTATCTCAAAGTAGACATTAAACCACTAGGGGAGGGATACAAATAAAGAGATTATTGAAAAGCATCTTTACAACTCCATAAAGTAAGTAGGAGCCTTATAGAAACTTACCATTTCTTCCTCCTTTGTTAGCACATAGGTTGCCACTTGGTGTGTAGAGGTCTTGTGTAACTTGACCCCAACAACTACCAGGTCTAAACCCAAATATCTGTGATTGATCCTCTCATTCCACTCTGAAACCTATGAGTCAAAAGGAAAAAGTATGAGGGACAATGTACTTGCCACTGTATTGTGTTAGCCCAACCCTACGCCAAGCCACTTGTGTTTTTTTTTTTTCTATACATATGCCAGTCTTTTGTTTCAGCATAATTTCTATCTCTAGCCAGGTGTAAGGTTTTTACATAGATTATTCACTCTGTTCTTGCAGACAAATATCCGACTTTAATAAGCTAACATTAACCTTATGCAGGCTTCACACCATTATCGGCCTTCAGGGCTCCACTACACTATTAAAAGTATTTAACTGCAGCCATAAGGCCTCCAGACACTTCTCTAAAAAGCACCCCACAGCATAACCATAACAGGGTAGGAAAACAAAATGACGCAGAAAAACAGAGGAGGAGAAAGCTACTTACAGTCATATGTCGGACAACACCTGGCCGTTGGAGATGCCTCAAAATAAGCAGGGCCTCAAGATAATAAATAATTTCAAGTTGAGTGTCTCGCTTCATGTGTCTGTCTTTTGCAGCTTTGAGGCTTTTCAGGAAGGTTGGCTTTGCCACAACTAAAAGCCTCTGACATTCCAGGGGTGTTTTCATAGAATTTGTCAATGACTTGTATCTAAACACAAAGTAAAGAGAAATAATTCTATTGTATATACACAAGTAATAAAGAGTAGTAGCAATATCTAAAATAAATATATACCTATTTGAGGTTTCATACTTTGTCTAAGGATACATTTGAGTTCATAACTCACCGTTTGCTGACAACTTCTCTTGAAATTCCCTTAGATAGCCTCTTTTGAATGTCCTCTGTAACATCCATAAAGAAGTTGCAGGACTTAAACAGCCTTGGTCTTTCTGCAGAGAGATTGGTCGCTCTCAGCTGATACGTCATGAACCTCCTGATATGTTTTAGGTAATTAAAGACAGTCTGGTTTGCAAGCTTCAGGTCACGCAGCTTTGTAAAAAAGGAGTTAACCTTCTCAATGTTGCTGACAAAGTCCAGATTGGGACGCTGCGGGTTCATGTAATAAAGGAACCTTGCCAAATTTTCAACCTCCTGCTTGTAGTTGGGCACATCCAATGTGTGCTGCAAATAGACGGCAAAGCCCTTCAGTATTGGTTCGTCCAATGAATGTCGCTTGTATAGTCCAGCAGCCTTCATCTTCTGTCTTGTGACCACCGTCCATTTTGTCTGTAGGATTCTGTAATTTTGGAGAAAAGTGCAAGACATCAGATTTGACACATTTGACAGCCACAGAGAATACGTAAGGAGTATCTATGTACACTGACCTCTGTGTCCTGTCATCAAAGTTTCCTGTAGTTCCGCTTTCTTGATTGGATTCTTCCTCAGACTCTAGTTGAAGCTGAAAGTCTCTATCACTTTCCTCCTCTGCGCTGTCATCTTCATGTGCTCTTCTGCCTTCTTCATTGTGTTGGTCTTCCCTCGGGTCTTCAGGCTGTGCAAGGAATGGTGTGTCTGTAACTTCTTCCTCAGGATCTGCAGGGATCAGTGTGACCTCCATTTCCTCATCAGGGACTGGTATGGCTGCAATATCCTCTACAGCCGCTGTGTGATGTGGCACAGTAAGGGCAGTTGATGCAGAGGTTGATGGTCTTCCATATTGTACATTGCTGTAAAATATAAAAAGCAACGTGAGTATAAGTGTAAACACTGGAGAGCTATGAGACATAAGCAGACAGGGGTGACACATACCTGGCCACAGTTGGTTTGTTAATGATCAAAAAGCCCCTGTCCTCGAGGAAGGGGACAACGTTTTCCAATGAGCCAAGAGAGATGATCTCTTGGTAACTGATTGCAGTGCCCTTAGATGCAATTTTCACCAGGGTTTTCCTGGCCAATGCCACAGTGGCTTTTATCTCCTCATCGCTGCTGAACCTCATACACTTTCTCCTCAGATGTGTAGAGAATAATGTCTGTGTACGGTAACATACTGGGCATGTCATAGGAGTTCTGTTTTGCCTGTTGAAAGACATGAGGTTTTGGATTTAAAAATGTCCTAAGTAATATAGCTTAGTTTGAAATATACCCAAACTGCAATCTCAAAAATAGTCACAAGATGTCCCACTACATGCATACTGATTTGTTTCAGGCAGGCTACCTGAACAATGCCTGGGTTTTAATACCACGCCCTACTGAAACAGGAGGCCTCTACGCTACCACATGGCTTCTCATAGTAACCTCTCTATGTTATAGGCAGTCTACAACATGTATTTTATACAAAAATGGCTATGTATTTTAGGGTATATCCTAGAGGTCAATAAACACATGAACTTGTACTTTTGCTGCAGATTACATGCTTGTAACTCAACTACCTGAACAATGCCTGGGCTTGTACAATATGGCCTACTGAAAATAAAATGGCACCTCTTCCCTAGCCCATGGCTCACCATGATTTCACTATACAATTTGCCTGAACTGAACATTAATGATGGACATAAATATACGTTAATAAACATATTTACTTACAATTTGGCTGCAGACTCCATTCCTGTAACTAGAACTTGATGTCCTAAAGATGTATATTTGAGTCAAAAAAACAATAAATCTTTTAGAAGCAGTATCCAAAAGGCAGATGATGTAGGTATCCAGGTACAATGTCTCAAGTGAATAAGGTGAATAGCAAAAAAATAATGCAATCCAAGAAGGAGATCAGTCAATAGCTTTCAAGAAAACTTCCAAACTGACTGAAAATGCCTCAGTGTTTTAAACTGTTTTATAGTGTGAGGTTGATGCTTTGTAAGAAGATCCTCTTACACAAACAACAAACAGAGCCTGTGATAGGAGAGTTTGAATGATGCACAAAAGCTTATCTGCCTTTTTAGTGGCTGAGGAGAATAACAGAGATAAAACTACAGACTCATGCTGAAAACCTGATAATACAATTGTTTGAATATAATAGGACATTTACATTTATTAAATGTGATATTTACTATCATTTCTATTTCATATACACTATACCTATTTCATATACACCTATTAAATATAATATTTATTATCGTTTCTAAGCTGACCTTTACAACACGTTTTTTGCTACTGTTTTTATAGAAACTAGATAGGTATGTGGCATAGTGTTAAAATATATTAGAGTATGTACATTTTAATATGGTGCCCCCATAGCTGCACTATACAGTGTAATGCTCCCACAGTTGCACCATACAGTATAATGCCCCCCATAGCTGTCCCATACAATTTAATACCCCCATAGCTGCACCATACACTGTGATGCCCCCCATAGCTGCACCATACTGTATAATGGTGTATAACGGCCGGATCATGACACAGATTTGAAACAGAACCGTGTGTCCGATGGACGCGAGCTAGGCGTCCATTCGTTCACCTTGCAGAGCCGAACAATATGACACCTGACTCTGTCGTCTTTTCTAAAAGGGTACCCCTCTTTTGCCAAATAAACATGGAGGAATTCCCTTATTAATTTATTTTTATTACAATAATTATTGTAATAATAATGTTGTTATATTGTATAATATGTAAATATGGTTTATGCCTATGCTTAACTTTAAAGTGTAGCTAAATGTTTGGCAAACTTCTGACATGTCAAAGTGACATGTCAGAAGTTTGGATGGGTGGGGGTCTGAACACTGAGACCCCCACCAATCGCTAGAACAAAGCTGCTGAGCGTTCACACGAGTGCTTCAGCTGTTTTGTTTTAGCGATTGGTGGGGATCTCAGTGCTCGGACCCCCACCAATCCAAACTTCTGACATGTCACTGTGACATGTCAGAAGTTTGTCAAACATTTAGCTACACTTTAATTTTGTGTTCTGTATTAATAAAGTTGTTATGTTGTATTATATGTAAAGTTGGTTTCGGCCTATTCTTACAGTGTACCTAAACGTTTATCAAACTTCTGACATGGTTTTAGTGCAGCTATGGTGCCCCCATAGCTGCACCATTCATTTTAATATGGTGCCCCCATAGCTGCACCATACAGTGTAATGCTCCCACAGTTGCACCATACAGTATAATGCCCCCCATAGCTGTCCCATACCATTTAATACCATAGGTACAATGTCTCAAGTGTAGTATTGAACAAGGTGAATAGCAAAAAAATAATGCAATCCAAGAAGGAGATCAGTCAATAGCTTTCAAGAAAACTTCCAAACTGACTGAAAATGCCTCAGTGTTTTAAACTGTTTTATAGTGTGAGGTTGATGCTTTGTAAGAAGATCCTCTTACACAAACAACAAACAGAGCCTGTGATAGGAGAGTTTGAATGATGCACAAAAGCTTATCTGCCTTTTTAGTGGCTGAGGAGAATAACAGAGATAAAACTACAGACTCATGCTGAAAACCTGATAATACAATTGTTTGACTACAATAGGACATTTACATTTATTAAATGTGATATTTACTATCATTTATATTTCATATACATTATACCTATTTCATATACACCTATTCAATGTAATATTTATTATCGTTTCTAAGCTGACCTTTACAACACGTTTTTTGCTACTGTTTTTATAGAAACTAGATAGGTATGTGGCACAGTGTTAAAATATATTAGTCCATGCACAGGTTTTGGGACTGACAGAGTTATTTTAAAAATGTGTACCTATTTCATATACACCTATTAAATGTAATATTTACTATTGTTTCTAAACTGACCTTTACAACATGTTTCTAAATACTGTTTGTATAGAAGCCAGATTAGAATGTGGAATAGTGTTAAAATATATTAGTCCATGCCAAGGTGTCAATACTGGCAGAGTGGAGGTGACACATTTATATTGTTAGACTAAGCTGGCTCCGGCCAGGGGACAGTCATAATTGCCACTGTATTGTTTCATCCAAATACATGGCCCAGCCACGTGTGAAATATTTAAATAAACATACCACTCTTTTGTTTTAGTATTCTCTTTTATCCCTTACAGCAATTTGATTGGTTACTGAAATGCATAACTACAGCTTCCAGAGAGTTGGCCATCACTTTTGTCAAGCTACTGGAAGCTATCTAAGGGTTCCTTCTAAGCTTTACATTTGACTCCACTGCTGACCTCGGACTGCATTTTGAATTATCTGCACCATTCTAGGAAGCACTTTGGATTTCTGCCTGCTGTAATCTCTTCCTTTTCTGGAAGGTAGGTACAAGCATAGCTCAGACAATACCAATGTCGATTTTAATGCATATATTTAAGTAGCTTCTAAGTACATGTCTGTGTAAATTGCGTTAATTTTTAATATAAAAACTCATCTAGGTATTGCTAATATATTTATATATATATATATATATATATATCCTTTGTAAATTTTAATGCATATGTTTAAGTAGCCTCTAAGTACATGTATATGTATTATATATATATATATATATATATATATATATATATATATATATATATATATATATATATATATATATATGTAAATAGTGGCAGCACTCTATACCAAATCCCACTATAGTAACCTGCACAGCGGTAATCCTGATCCATGGACCATGTAGTATATTGAAAATAAATTATGCTGCACACCAATATAAGCAAAGTAAAATTGTGGTAGTCACCCCAAAATGTAAGTCAGCCCCCCCCCATAACTCCTGTGAGGGTTTGTAACACTTCTTTGAGTGTATCCCATAACAGGGCTTAGGAAGGGGTGATAGGCATGCATGCAGTAGCTGTTTGGATGTGGATTTTTGAAATGACCGAGTTTTAGGTAGAAGGCACTGATGAATATAAGATAAGTGTGTTTACCAATTAATCTGTGTTTTTTCAGAAATCCATCTAAAAATAGATATGACACGGATTTCCGTGGGTACGAATGACGCGAGCTAGGCGTCCATTCGTTCACCTTGCAGAGCCGAACAATATGACACCTGACTCTGTTGTCTTTTCTAAAAGGGTACCCCTCTTTTGCCCAATAAACATGGTGGAATTCCCTTATTAATTTGTTTTTATTACAAAATTAATATCTCCAAAACTAACCGTTGAATATCCCTTATATTTATTACACATGTAGCCCTTAACACTCTGACCTATCCTAAAAAATTAGGGGTGATAGGCATGCATGCAGTAGCTGTTTGGATGTGGATTTTTGAAATGACCGAGTTTTAGGTAGAAGGCACTGATGAATATAAGATAAGTGTGTTTACCAATTAATCTGTGTTTTTTCAGAAATCCATCTAAAAATAGATATGACACAGATTTTCGTGGGTCCGATGGACGCGAGCTAGGCGTCCATTCGTTCACCTTGCAGAGCCGAACAATATGACACCTGACTCTGTCGTCTTTTCTAAAAGGGTACCCCTCTTTTGCCCAATAAACATGGTGGAATTCCCTTATTAATTTATTTTTATTACAAAATTAATATCTCCAAAACTAACCGTTGAATATCCCTTATATTTATTACACATGTAGCCCTTAACACTCTGACCTATCCTAAAAAATTAGGGGTGATAGGCATGCATGCAGTAGCTGTTTGGATGTGGATTTTTGAAATGACCGAGTTTTTGGTAGAAGGCACTGATGAATATAAGATAAGTGCGTTTACCAATTAATCTGTGTTTTTACACAGATCCATATGAAATCAGATTAGACATGGTATTATCACACGAGAAAGATCTTTAAAGCCCCTGGACACATATTGCACCCAGAGTGCATTTCTTGACATGTTGTGGTAGTCACCCCAAAATGTAAGTCAGCCCCCCCCCCATAACTCCTGTGAGGGTTTGTAACACTTTTTTGAGTGTATCCCATAACAGGGCTTTGGAAGGGGTGATAGGCATGCATGCAGTAGCTGTTTGGATTTAAATTTTTGAAATGACCGAGTTTTAGGTAGAAGGCACTGATGAATATAAGATAAGTGCGTTTACCAATTAATCTGTGTTTTTTCAGAAATCCATCTAAAAATAGATATGACACGGATTTCCGTGGGTCCGAATGACGCGAGCTAGGCGTCCATTCGTTCACCTTGCAGAGCCGAACAATATGACACCTGACTCTGTTGTCTTTTCTAAAAGGGTACCCCTCTTTTGCCCAATAAACATGGTGGAATTCCCTTATTAATTTGTTTTTATTACAAAATTAATATCTCCAAAACTAACCGTTGAATATCCCTTATATTTATTACACATGTAGCCCTTAACACTCTGACCTATCCTAAAAAATTAGGGGTGATAGGCATGCATGCAGTAGCTGTTTGGATGTGGATTTTTGAAATGACCGAGTTTTAGGTAGAAGGCACTGATGAATATAAGATAAGTGCGTTTACCAATTAATCTGTGTTTTTACACAGATCCATATGAAATCAGATTAGACATGGTATTATCACACGAGAAAGATCTTTAAAGCCCCTGGACACATATTGCACCCAGAGTGCATTTCTTGACATGTTGTGGTAGTCACCCCAAAATGTAAGTCAGCCCCCCCCCATAACTCCTGTGAGGGTTTGTAACACTTTTTTGAGTGTATCCCATAACAGGGCTTTGGAAGGGGTGATAGGCATGCATGCAGTAGCTGTTTGGATTTAAATTTTTGAAATGACCGAGTTTTAGGTAGAAGGCACTGATGAATATAAGATAAGTGCGTTTACCAATTAATCTGTGTTTTTTCAGAAATCCATCTAAAAATAGATATGACACGGATTTCCGTGGGTCCGAATGACGCGAGCTAGGCGTCCATTCGTTCACCTTGCAGAGCCGAACAATATGACACCTGACTCTGTTGTCTTTTCTAAAAGGGTACCCCTCTTTTGCCCAATAAACATGGTGGAATTCCCTTATTAATTTGTTTTTATTACAAAATTAATATCTCCAAAACTAACCGTTGAATATCCCTTATATTTATTACACATGTAGCCCTTAACACTCTGACCTATCCTAAAAAATTAGGGGTGATAGGCATGCATGCAGTAGCTGTTTGGATGTGGATTTTTGAAATGACCGAGTTTTAGGTAGACGGCACTGATGAATATAAGATAAGTGCGTTTACCAATTAATCTGTGTTTTTACACAGATCCATATGAAATCAGATTAGACATGGTATTATCACACGAGAAAGATCTTTAAAGCCCCTGGACACATATTGCACCCAGAGTGCATTTCTTGACATGTTGTGGTAGTCACCCCAAAATGTAAGTCAGCCCCCCCCCATAACTCCTGTGAGGGTTTGTAACACTTTTTTGAGTGTATCCCATAACAGGGCTTTGGAAGGGGTGATAGGCATGCATGCAGTAGCTGTTTGGATTTAAATTTTTGAAATGACCGAGTTTTAGGTAGAAGGCACTGATGAATATAAGATAAGTGCGTTTACCAATTAATCTGTGTTTTTTCAGAAATCCATCTAAAAATAGATATGACACGGATTTCCGTGGGTCCGAATGACGCGAGCTAGGCGTCCATTCGTTCACCTTGCAGAGCCGAACAATATGACACCTGACTCTGTTGTCTTTTCTAAAAGGGTACCCCTCTTTTGCCCAATAAACATGGTGGAATTCCCTTATTAATTTGTTTTTATTACAAAATTAATATCTCCAAAACTAACCGTTGAATATCCCTTATATTTATTACACATGTAGCCCTTAACACTCTGACCTATCCTAAAAAATTAGGGGTGATAGGCATGCATGCAGTAGCTGTTTGGATGTGGATTTTTGAAATGACCGAGTTTTAGGTAGACGGCACTGATGAATATAAGATAAGTGCGTTTACCAATTAATCTGTGTTTTTACACAGATCCATATGAAATCAGATTAGACATGGTATTATCACACGAGAAAGATCTTTAAAGCCCCTGGACACATATTGCACCCAGAGTGCATTTCTTGACATGTTGTGGTAGTCACCACAAAATGTAAGTCAGCCCCCCCCCATAACTCCTGTGAGGGTTTGTAACACTTTTTTGAGTGTATCCCATAACAGGGCTTTGGAAGGGGTGATAGGCATGCATGCAGTAGCTGTTTGGATTTAAATTTTTGAAATGACCGAGTTTTAGGTAGAAGGCACTGATGAATATAAGATAAGTGCGTTTACCAATTAATCTGTGTTTTTTCAGAAATCCATCTAAAAATAGATATGACACGGATTTCCGTGGGTCCGAATGACGCGAGCTAGGCGTCCATTCGTTCACCTTGCAGAGCCGAACAATATGACACCTGACTCTGTTGTCTTTTCTAAAAGGGTACCCCTCTTTTGCCCAATAAACATGGTGGAATTCCCTTATTAATTTGTTTTTATTACAAAATTAATATCTCCAAAACTAACCGTTGAATATCCCTTATATTTATTACACATGTAGCCCTTAACACTCTGACCTATCCTAAAAAATTAGGGGTGATAGGCATGCATGCAGTAGCTGTTTGGATTTACATTTTTGAAATGACCGAGTTTTAGGTAGAAGGCACTGATGAATATAAGATAAGTGCGTTTACCAATTAATCTGTGTTTTTTCAGAAATCCATCTAAAAATAGATATGACACGGATTTCCGTGGGTCCGAATGACGCGAGCTAGGCGTCCATTCGTTCACCTTGCAGAGCCGAACAATATGACACCTGACTCTGTTGTCTTTTCTAAAAGGGTACCCCTCTTTTGCCCAATAAACATGGTGGAATTCCCTTATTAATTTGTTTTTATTACAAAATTAATATCTCCAAAACTAACCGTTGAATATCCCTTATATTTATTACACATGTAGCCCTTAACACTCTGACCTATCCTAAAAAATTAGGGGTGATAGGCATGCATGCAGTAGCTGTTTGGATGTGGATTTTTGAAATGACCGAGTTTTAGGTAGAAGGCACTGATGAATATAAGATAAGTGCGTTTACCAATTAATCTGTGTTTTTACACAGATCCATATGAAATCAGATTAGACATGGTATTATCACACGAGAAAGATCTTTAAAGCCCCTGGACACATATTGCACCCAGAGTGCATTTCTTGACATGTTGTGGTAGTCACCCCAAAATGTAAGTCAGCCCCCCCCCCATAACTCCTGTGAGGGTTTGTAACACTTTTTTGAGTGTATCCCATAACAGGGCTTTGGAAGGGGTGATAGGCATGCATGCAGTAGCTGTTTGGATTTAAATTTTTGAAATGACCGAGTTTTAGGTAGAAGGCACTGATGAATATAAGATAAGTGCGTTTACCAATTAATCTGTGTTTTTTCAGAAATCCATCTAAAAATAGATATGACACGGATTTCCGTGGGTCCGAATGACGCGAGCTAGGCGTCCATTCGTTCACCTTGCAGAGCCGAACAATATGACACCTGACTCTGTTGTCTTTTCTAAAAGGGTACCCCTCTTTTGCCCAATAAACATGGTGGAATTCCCTTATTAATTTGTTTTTATTACAAAATTAATATCTCCAAAACTAACCGTTGAATATCCCTTATATTTATTACACATGTAGCCCTTAACACTCTGACCTATCCTAAAAAATTAGGGGTGATAGGCATGCATGCAGTAGCTGTTTGGATGTGGATTTTTGAAATGACCGAGTTTTAGGTAGAAGGCACTGATGAATATAAGATAAGTGCGTTTACCAATTAATCTGTGTTTTTACACAGATCCATATGAAATCAGATTAGACATGGTATTATCACACGAGAAAGATCTTTAAAGCCCCTGGACACATATTGCACCCAGAGTGCATTTCTTGACATGTTGTGGTAGTCACCCCAAAATGTAAGTCAGCCCCCCCCCCATAACTCCTGTGAGGGTTTGTAACACTTTTTTGAGTGTATCCCATAACAGGGCTTTGGAAGGGGTGATAGGCATGCATGCAGTAGCTGTTTGGATTTAAATTTTTGAAATGACCGAGTTTTAGGTAGAAGGCACTGATGAATATAAGATAAGTGCGTTTACCAATTAAT
>NW_027464036.1:77500-100000 GCF_050947455.1 Rhinoderma darwinii | reverse complement strand
AGACCGGTCGGTCGGTCGGGGCAGAATCGTAAGTCGAGGACCTGTTTAGAGAGAGCCCAACATAGAGCCGAGAAGATGGAGCGCGCTCAGCGTCCCTAACCCTTACCAGTAAGGTATCAAGGACCAGGCTTAGGTAATATGGGACAAAGGCAACGGCAACCTCGACAATCCGGGTTAACAGCTCTCACCGGCGGCCCAGCTCGCAACCTGCCGAGATGAAGGATGCCTACGAAGACCGGTCGGTCTTAAGTCGAGGACCTGTTTAGAGAGAGCCCAACATAGAGCCGAGAAGATGGAGCGCGCTCAGCGTCCCTAACCCTTACCAGTAAGGTAACAAGGACCAGGCTTAGGTAATATGGGACAAAGGCAACGACAACCTCGACAATCCGGGTTAACTGCTCTCTCCGGCGGCCCAGCTCGCAAAGTGCCGAGGAGGACGCCTTTGTCGCCCACGGGGAACCGAGGCCGCTTTCCCGGCGGCTTAGCGGCTCCACATGGGATGGGGCCGCCCCCCTCCGGAGAGGGGGGGAGGGAAGCCACCGTGGAGCCGCGTGTGGCTTGCATGCGGGAGCCACGCCGACACTTCCAGCCTCGGGCGAGGCGGAAGACGGCTTTGGACTACTTGCGAGAAACAACCGTGCCCCATGCGCGGGTGCGCCTGGGAGCACCTCGGCTAGAGAGGCCCTTGCGAGCAGCGGACATACGGGGGCGGTCACTGCCTCCCCGTCGTTTAATGCTTTCTCTCGCGCCTCGGGCTCCGGCGACACCAGCGCACTCTCGGACGCCTTTTAGAGTGATAGAAGCAGCACTGAGCAAACGCACCTCGCGGGAGCGAGAGGTACCGGCGCCCGCCTTAGCAGGACCGCCGGGCTTTTTGGGACACCGGCCGTAGGTGGCCGGGGGCGAAACAGACCCGGACGGTGTGGGAGGAAGACGCGCTCGCCGTAACCGACAGGGCTCCAAAGCACTGCCGAGCGAGTGGTCCCTCCGCCGCCGGGTCGCGGGGAGCCAGATCGATCTGAGGAGTCTTGGACAAATTCCAAAGACTCAAACGGCGCGGGAGCACGTGCTCCTCTCACAGCTTAACGACAGGTGGACGAGGCCGACGGGGACTTCCAGGAGACACCATGAGAGGGCCGGTGCCTATCGCTCACACCCTGGAAGTCACTCTCGGCCACGAACGGTTAGGACTTCCCGCTAGGAAGAACCGTAGGGACTTGGAACACGAAACCAAAATGCCCTCTCACAGGATTTCAGGTGAAGGAGATATTCGCACCCCTAAAAGTGTCACCACCTCAAATACACCGGGGTAAGGTGCCAACTTACCCGGGCTCCTGGAACTGCTGCCCGGCTGAAGCCCAAAATAAAAACCTCATAGGGTTTTTCCTCCAAAACGTCAATGAAGACAGACCTGCCAGCGAGGCCGACGGGGACTTCCAGGAGGCCGGCATGACGTGCCACTACATACCGGTCACACCATGGAAGTCCTTCTCGGGTTGGACCAGGTGCAGCTCCCGCTAGAACGTGCAGCACGTCCTCCTTCACGGTACTCTCGGTTGGACTCGCCAACGTGGCCGAGCTCCTACAACTGCTGGTCGGCCTGGGACTCCAGAAAGAATGCACCAAAGTTCTTTCGTGGAAGTCCAGGTGCACCGGACCGACCAGCCAACGAGGCCGACGGGGACTTCCAGGAGGCCGGCATGACGTGCCACTACATACCGGTCACACCATGGAAGTCCTTCTCGGCCACAAACGGTTAGGACTTCCCGCTAGGAAGAACCGTAGGGACTTGGAACGCGGAGCAGAAATGCCCTCTCACAGGATTTCAGGTGAAGGAGATATTCGCACCCCTAAAAGTGTCACCACCTCAAATACACCGGGGTAAGGTGCCAACTTACCCGGGCTCCTGGAACTGCTGCCCGGCTGAAGCCCAAAATAAAAACCTCATAGGGTTTTTCCTCCAAAACGTCAATGAAGACAGACCTGCCAGCGAGGCCGACGGGGACTTCCAGGAGGCCGGCATGACGTGCCACTACATACCGGTCACACCATGGAAGTCCTTCTCGGGTTGGACCAGGTGCAGCTCCCGCTAGAACGTGCAGCACGTCCTCCTTCACGGTACTCTCGGTTGGACTCGCCAACGTGGCCGAGCTCCTACAACTGCTGGTCGGCCTGGGACTCCAGAAAGAATGCACCAAAGTTCTTTCGTGGAAGTCCAGGTGCACCGGACCGACCAGCCAACGAGGCCGACGGGGACTTCCAGGAGGCCGGCATGACGTGCCACTACATACCGGTCACACCATGGAAGTCCTTCTCGGCCACAAACGGTTAGGACTTCCCGCTAGGAAGAACCGTAGGGACTTGGAACGCGGAGCAGAAATGCCCTCTCACAGGATTTCAGGTGAAGGAGATATTCGCACCCCTAAAAGTGTCACCACCTCAAATACACCGGGGTAAGGTGCCAACTTACCCGGGCTCCTGGAACTGCTGCCCGGCTGAAGCCCAAAATAAAAACCTCATAGGGTTTTTCCTCCAAAACGTCAATGAAGACAGACCTGCCAGCGAGGCCGACGGGGACTTCCAGGAGGCCGGCATGACGTGCCACTACATACCGGTCACACCATGGAAGTCCTTCTCGGGTTGGACCAGGTGCAGCTCCCGCTAGAACGTGCAGCACGTCCTCCTTCACGGTACTCTCGGTTGGACTCGCCAACGTGGCCGAGCTCCTACAACTGCTGGTCGGCCTGGGACTCCAGAAAGAATGCACCAAAGTTCTTTCGTGGAAGTCCAGGTGCACCGGACCGACCAGCCAACGAGGCCGACGGGGACTTCCAGGAGGCCGGCATGACGTGCCACTACATACCGGTCACACCATGGAAGTCCTTCTCGGCCACAAACGGTTAGGACTTCCCGCTAGGAAGAACCGTAGGGACTTGGAACGCGGAGCAGAAATGCCCTCTCACAGGATTTCAGGTGAAGGAGATATTCGCACCCCTAAAAGTGTCACCACCTCAAATACACCGGGGTAAGGTGCCAACTTACCCGGGCTCCTGGAACTGCTGCCCGGCTGAAGCCCAAAATAAAAACCTCATAGGGTTTTTCCTCCAAAACGTCAATGAAGACAGACCTGCCAGCGAGGCCGACGGGGACTTCCAGGAGGCCGGCATGACGTGCCACTACATACCGGTCACACCATGGAAGTCCTTCTCGGGTTGGACCAGGTGCAGCTCCCGCTAGAACGTGCAGCACGTCCTCCTTCACGGTACTCTCGGTTGGACTCGCCAACGTGGCCGAGCTCCTACAACTGCTGGTCGGCCTGGGACTCCAGAAAGAATGCACCAAAGTTCTTTCGTGGAAGTCCAGGTGCACCGGACCGACCAGCCAACGAGGCCGACGGGGACTTCCAGGAGGCCGGCATGACGTGCCACTACATACCGGTCACACCATGGAAGTCCTTCTCGGCCACAAACGGTTAGGACTTCCCGCTAGGAAGAACCGTAGGGACTTGGAACGCGGAGCAGAAATGCCCTCTCACAGGATTTCAGGTGAAGGAGATATTCGCACCCCTAAAAGTGTCACCACCTCAAATACACCGGGGTAAGGTGCCAACTTACCCGGGCTCCTGGAACTGCTGCCCGGCTGAAGCCCAAAATAAAAACCTCATAGGGTTTTTCCTCCAAAACGTCAATGAAGACAGACCTGCCAGCGAGGCCGACGGGGACTTCCAGGAGGCCGGCATGACGTGCCACTACATACCGGTCACACCATGGAAGTCCTTCTCGGGTTGGACCAGGTGCAGCTCCCGCTAGAACGTGCAGCACGTCCTCCTTCACGGTACTCTCGGTTGGACTCGCCAACGTGGCCGAGCTCCTACAACTGCTGGTCGGCCTGGGACTCCAGAAAGAATGCACCAAAGTTCTTTCGTGGAAGTCCAGGTGCACCGGACCGACCAGCCAACGAGGCCGACGGGGACTTCCAGGAGGCCGGCATGACGTGCCACTACATACCGGTCACACCATGGAAGTCCTTCTCGGCCACAAACGGTTAGGACTTCCCGCTAGGAAGAACCGTAGGGACTTGGAACGCGGAGCAGAAATGCCCTCTCACAGGATTTCAGGTGAAGGAGATATTCGCACCCCTAAAAGTGTCACCACCTCAAATACACCGGGGTAAGGTGCCAACTTACCCGGGCTCCTGGAACTGCTGCCCGGCTGAAGCCCAAAATAAAAACCTCATAGGGTTTTTCCTCCAAAACGTCAATGAAGACAGACCTGCCAGCGAGGCCGACGGGGACTTCCAGGAGGCCGGCATGACGTGCCACTACATACCGGTCACACCATGGAAGTCCTTCTCGGGTTGGACCAGGTGCAGCTCCCGCTAGAACGTGCAGCACGTCCTCCTTCACGGTACTCTCGGTTGGACTCGCCAACGTGGCCGAGCTCCTACAACTGCTGGTCGGCCTGGGACTCCAGAAAGAATGCACCAAAGTTCTTTCGTGGAAGTCCAGGTGCACCGGACCGACCAGCCAACGAGGCCGACGGGGACTTCCAGGAGGCCGGCATGACGTGCCACTACATACCGGTCACACCATGGAAGTCCTTCTCGGCCACAAACGGTTAGGACTTCCCGCTAGGAAGAACCGTAGGGACTTGGAACGCGGAGCAGAAATGCCCTCTCACAGGATTTCAGGTGAAGGAGATATTCGCACCCCTAAAAGTGTCACCACCTCAAATACACCGGGGTAAGGTGCCAACTTACCCGGGCTCCTGGAACTGCTGCCCGGCTGAAGCCCAAAATAAAAACCTCATAGGGTTTTTCCTCCAAAACGTCAATGAAGACAGACCTGCCAGCGAGGCCGACGGGGACTTCCAGGAGGCCGGCATGACGTGCCACTACATACCGGTCACACCATGGAAGTCCTTCTCGGGTTGGACCAGGTGCAGCTCCCGCTAGAACGTGCAGCACGTCCTCCTTCACGGTACTCTCGGTTGGACTCGCCAACGTGGCCGAGCTCCTACAACTGCTGGTCGGCCTGGGACTCCAGAAAGAATGCACCAAAGTTCTTTCGTGGAAGTCCAGGTGCACCGGACCGACCAGCCAACGAGGCCGACGGGGACTTCCAGGAGGCCGGCATGACGTGCCACTACATACCGGTCACACCATGGAAGTCCTTCTCGGCCACAAACGGTTAGGACTTCCCGCTAGGAAGAACCGTAGGGACTTGGAACGCGGAGCAGAAATGCCCTCTCACAGGATTTCAGGTGAAGGAGATATTCGCACCCCTAAAAGTGTCACCACCTCAAATACACCGGGGTAAGGTGCCAACTTACCCGGGCTCCTGGAACTGCTGCCCGGCTGAAGCCCAAAATAAAAACCTCATAGGGTTTTTCCTCCAAAACGTCAATGAAGACAGACCTGCCAGCGAGGCCGACGGGGACTTCCAGGAGGCCGGCATGACGTGCCACTACATACCGGTCACACCATGGAAGTCCTTCTCGGGTTGGACCAGGTGCAGCTCCCGCTAGAACGTGCAGCACGTCCTCCTTCACGGTACTCTCGGTTGGACTCGCCAACGTGGCCGAGCTCCTACAACTGCTGGTCGGCCTGGGACTCCAGAAAGAATGCACCAAAGTTCTTTCGTGGAAGTTCAGGTGCAGCGGACCGACCAGCCAACGAGGCCGATGGGGACTTCCAGGAGACACCATGAGAGGGCCGGTGCCTATCGCTCACACCCTGGAAGTCACTCTCGGCCACGAACGGTTAGGACTTCCCGCTAGGAAGAACCGTTGGGACTTGGAACTCAAAACCTAAATGCCCTCTCACAGGATTTCAGGTGAAGGAGATATTCACACCCCTAAAAGTGTCACCACCTCAAATACACCGGGGTAAGGTGCCAAAGTACCCGGGCTCCTGGAACTGCTGCCCGGCTGAGGCCCAAAGTAAAAACCTCATAGGGTTTTTTCTCCAAAACGTCAATGAAGACAGACCTGCGAGCGAGGCCGACGGGGACTTCCAGGAGGCCGGCAGGAGGTGTCACTACCTACCGGTCACATCATGGAAGTCCTTCTCGGCTTGGAACGGGAGCAGCTCCCGTTTGTACTTCCTATTTCACGGCTTTCGGTAGGAGTCACCGAGGTGGCCGAGCTCGTGCAACTGCAGGTCGGCTTGGGACTTCAGAAAATGCCATAAAAAAAAAAAGATTTTTTTATTAAGAAGGTAAAAAAACCCAGCGGGACCGACCCGCGAGCGAGGCCGACGGGGACTTCCAGGAGGACGGCATGAGTTGGCCGCGCATACCGCTAAAGCACTGGAAGTCCGCCGCCGGCGCTGCGGAGCTCGTACACTGCTGCCCCCGGGCTGGCACGGCTTCCCCATGGCTCCTCTATCCCCCCACGGGTGCAATAGGCAGGCACACGCCGCTCGTACACCGAGGTGGCTCCCGGCCGCTTTCGGTAGGAGTCACCGAGGTGGCCTTGCTCGTGCAAATGCAGGTGGGCTTGGGGCTTCCGAAAATACCATAAAAAAAAAAAGATTTTTTTATTAAGAAGGTAAAAAAAAAAACAGCGGGACCGACCCGCGAGCTAGGCCGACGGGGACTTCCAGGAGGTCGGCATGAGGTGGAGGCTCCTACCGCTCTTGCCCTGGAAGTCCGCAGAGGACCGCGGGCGCTGTGGAGCTCCCACAAGGAAGCTGCCGGCATGCAGCAGCTCCCACGGGGTCCCTGTATCCCCCCACGGGTGCAATAGGCAGGCACACGCCGCTCATACTCGGAGATGGCTCCCGGCCGCTTTCGGTAGGAGTCACCGAGGTGGCCGGGCTCGTGCAACTCCAGGTGGGCTTGGGACTTCAGAAAATGCCATAAAAAAAAAAAAAAATTTTTATTAAGAAGGTAAAAAAAAAACAGCGGGACCAACCCGCGAGCGAGGCCGACGGGGACATCCAGGGCAGCGGCGTGAGAGGGCGGCTTGGTGCCGCTATCTCCCTGGAAGCCGCATTCGGCCTAAGCAGGGAACGCCTCCCGCCCTCCTCTCGTCCTGGAAGTGTTGGACTTGGGGGGCGGAGCAAGTTCTCCCTCTCACAGTATTTCAGGCGTAGGAGATATTCACACCCCTAAAAGTGTCACCTCGCCAATTACACCGGTGGGAGGTGCCAAAATGCCCGGCCTCCTGGAACGGCTGCTTGGCTGAAGGCCAAAATAAAAACCTCATAGGGTTTTTTCTCCAAAACGTGAATGAAGACAGACACGCGAGCGAGGCCGAGGGGGAGTTCCAGGAGGTCGGCATGAGGTGGCCGAGCCTACCGCTTGAGCCCTGGAAGTCCGCCGCGGGCCGGAAGTGCTTGTCGGGCGGGTGAACTACGGGACTCGCCGCGGCCGATGCCCAGCTCCCACAAGGAAGCTGCCGGCATGCAGCAGCTCCCACGGGGCCCCTCTATCCCCCCACGGGTGCAGAAGGCAGGCACACCGCCGCTAATAGGCGGAGCTGGCTCCCGGCCGCTGTCATGCATCACTCGCGGACCGGAAGTGCTTGGCAGCCGGGTGGACACGGCGGGACTCGCCGCGGGCGCTGTGGAGCTCCTACAGGGCTGCCCCCGGGCTGGCACAGCTTCCCCAAGGCTCCTCTATCCCCCCACGGGTGCAATAGGCAGGCACACGCCGCACACGCCGCTCGTACACGGAGATGGCTCCCGGCCGCTTTCGGTAGGAGTCACCGAGGTGGCCTTGCTCGTGCAACTGCAGGTGGGCTTGAGGCTTCCGAAAGTACCATAAAAAAAAAAGATTTTTTTATTAAGAAGGTAAAAAAAAAAACAGCGGGACCGACCCGCGAGCTAAGACTAAAATTGTTTTTTTTAAAAAAAATTATATTGCACCCATGGGGGGGATAGAGGAGCCATGGGGAAGCTGTGCAAGACCGGGGACAGCCGTGTACGAGCTCCGCAGCGCCCGTTGCAGACTTCCAGGTTTCGAGCGGTAGACGCGGCCACCTCATGCCGACCTCCTGGAAGTCCCCGTCGGCCTCGCTCGCGGGTCGGTCCCGCTGATTTTTCTACCTTCTTAATAAAAAAAATCTTTTTTTTTTTATGGCATTTTCGGAAGCCCCAAGCCCACCTGGAGTTGCACGAGCAAGGCCACGTCTTCGACTCCTTCCGAAAGCGGCCGGGAGCCAGCTCCGTGTATGAGCGGTGTGTGCCTGCCTATTGCAGCCGTGGGGGGATAGAGGAGCCATGGGGAAGCTGTGCCAGCCCGGGGGCAGCCCTGTAGGAGCTCCACAGCGCCCGCGGCGAGTCCCGCCGTGTCCACCCGGCTGCCAAGCACTTCCGGTCCGCGAGTGATGCATGACAGCGGCCGGGAGCCAGCTCCGCCTATTAGCGGCGGTGTGCCTGCCTTCTGCACCCGTGGGGGGATAGAGGGGCCCCGTGGGAGCTGCTGCATGCCGGCAGCTTCCTTGTGGGAGCTCCACAGCGCCCGCGGTCCTCGGCGGACTTCCAGGGCAAGAGCGGTATGAGCGGCCACCTCATGCCGACCTCCTGGAAGTCCCCGTCGGCTTAGCTCGCGGGTCGGTCCCGCTGTTTTTTTTTTTACCTTCTTAATAAAAAAATCTTTTTTTTTTTATGGTACTTTCGGAAGCCTCAAGCCCACCTGCAGTTGCAAGAGCAAGGCCACCTCGGTGACTCCTACCGAAAGCGGCCGGGAGCCATCTCCGTGTACGAGCGGCGTGTGCGGCGTGTGCCTGCCTATTGCACCCGTGGGGGGATAGAGGAGCCTTGGGGAAGCTGTGCCAGCCCGGGGGCAGCCCTGTAGGAGCTCCACAGCGCCTGCGGCGAGTCCCGCCGTGTCCACCCGGCTGCCAAGCACTTCCGGTCCGCGAGTGATGCATGACAGCGGCCGGGAGCCAGCTCCGCCTATTAGCGGCGGTGTGCCTGCCTTCTGCACCCGTGGGGGGATAGAGGGGCCCCGTGGGAGCTGCTGCATGCCGGCAGCTTCCTTGTGGGAGCTGGGCATCGGCCGCGGTGAGTCCCGTAGTTCACCCGCCCGACAAGCACTTCCGGCCCGCGGCGGACTTCCAGGGCTCAAGCGGTAGGCTCGGCCACCTCATGCCGACCTCCTGGAACTCCCCCTCGGCCTCGCTCGCGTGTCTGTCTTCATTCACGTTTTGGAGAAAAAACCCTATGAGGTTTTTATTTTGGCCTTCAGCCAAGCAGCCGTTCCAGGAGGCCGGGCATTTTGGCACCTCCCACCGGTGTAATTGGCGAGGTGACACTTTTAGGGGTGTGAATATCTCCTACGCCTGAAATACTGTGAGAGGGAGAACTTGCTCCGCCCCCCAAGTCCAACACTTCCAGGACGAGAGGAGGGCGGGAGGCGTTCCCTGCTTAGGCCGAATGCGGCTTCCAGGGAGATAGCGGCACCAAGCCGCCCTCTCACGCCGCTGCCCTGGATGTCCCCGTCGGCCTCGCTCGCGGGTTGGTCCCGCTGTTTTTTTTTTACCTTCTTAATAAAATTATTTTTTTTTTTTTATGGCATTTTCTGAAGTCCCAAGCCCACCTGGAGTTGCACGAGCCCGGCCACCTCGGTGACTCCTACCGAAAGCGGCCGGGAGCCATCTCCGAGTATGAGCGGCGTGTGCCTGCCTATTGCACCCGTGGGGGGATACAGGGACCCCGTGGGAGCTGCTGCATGCCGGCAGCTTCCTTGTGGGAGCTCCACAGCGCCCGCGGTCCTCTGCGGACTTCCAGGGCAAGAGCGGTAGGAGCCTCCACCTCATGCCGACCTCCTGGAAGTCCCCGTCGGCCTAGCTCGCGGGTCGGTCCCGCTGTTTTTTTTTTTACCTTCTTAATAAAAAAATCTTTTTTTTTTTATGGTATTTTCGGAAGCCCCAAGCCCACCTGCATTTGCACGAGCAAGGCCACCTCGGTGACTCCTACCGAAAGCGGCCGGGAGCCACCTCGGTGTACGAGCGGCGTGTGCCTGCCTATTGCACCCGTGGGGGGATAGAGGAGCCATGGGGAAGCCGTGCCAGCCCGGGGGCAGCAGTGTACGAGCTCCGCAGCGCCGGCGGCGGACTTCCAGTGCTTTAGCGGTATGCGCGGCCAACTCATGCCGTCCTCCTGGAAGTCCCCGTCGGCCTCGCTCGCGGGTCGGTCCCGCTGGGTTTTTTTACCTTCTTAATAAAAAAATCTTTTTTTTTTTATGGCATTTTCTGAAGTCCCAAGCCGACCTGCAGTTGCACGAGCTCGGCCACCTCGGTGACTCCTACCGAAAGCCGTGAAATAGGAAGTACAAACGGGAGCTGCTCCCGTTCCAAGCCGAGAAGGACTTCCATGATGTGACCGGTAGGTAGTGACACCTCCTGCCGGCCTCCTGGAAGTCCCCGTCGGCCTCGCTCGCAGGTCTGTCTTCATTGACGTTTTGGAGAAAAAACCCTATGAGGTTTTTACTTTGGGCCTCAGCCGGGCAGCAGTTCCAGGAGCCCGGGTACTTTGGCACCTTACCCCGGTGTATTTGAGGTGGTGACACTTTTAGGGGTGTGAATATCTCCTTCACCTGAAATCCTGTGAGAGGGCATTTAGGTTTTGAGTTCCAAGTCCCAACGGTTCTTCCTAGCGGGAAGTCCTAACCGTTCGTGGCCGAGAGTGACTTCCAGGGTGTGAGCGATAGGCACCGGCCCTCTCATGGTGTCTCCTGGAAGTCCCCGTCGGCCTCGTTGGCTGGTCGGTCCGCTGCACCTGAACTTCCACGAAAGAACTTTGGTGCATTCTTTCTGGAGTCCCAGGCCGACCAGCAGTTGTAGGAGCTCGTCCACGTTGGCGAGTCCAACCGAGTACCGTGAAGGAGGACGTGTTGCACGTTCTAGCGGGAGCTGCACCTGGTCCAACCCGAGAAGGACTTCCATGGTGTGACCGGTATGTAGTGGCACGTCATGCCGGCCTCCTGGAAGTCCCCGTCGGCCTCGCTGGCAGGTCTGTCTTCATTGACGTTTTGGAGGAAAAACCCTATGAGGTTTTTATTTTGGGCTTCAGCCGGGCAGCAGTTCCAGGAGCCCGGGTACTTTGGCACCTTACCCCGGTGTATTTGAGGTGGTGACACTTTTAGGGGTGTGAATATCTCCTTCACCTGAACTCCTGTGAGAGGGCATTTAGGTTTTGAGTTCCAAGTCACAACGGTTCTTCCTAGCGGGAAGTCCTAACCGTTCGTGGCCTAGAGTGACTTCCAGGGTGTGAGCGATAGGCACCGGCCCTCTCATGGTGTCTCCTGGAAGTCCCCATCGGCCTCGTTGGCTGGTCGGTCCGCTGCACCTGAACTTCCACGAAAGAACTTTGGTGCATTCTTTCTGGAGTCCCAGGCCGACCAGCAGTTGTAGGAGCTCGGCCACGTTGGCGAGTCCAACCGAGAGTACCGTGAAGGAGGACGTGCTGCACGTTCTAGCGGGAGCTGCACCTGGTCCAACCCGAGAAGGACTTCCATGGTGTGACCGGTATGTAGTGGCACGTCATGCCGGCCTCCTGGAAGTCCCCGTCGGCCTCGCTGGCAGGTCTGTCTTCATTGACGTTTTGGAGGAAAAACCCTATGAGGTTTTTATTTTGGGCTTCAGCCGGGCAGCAGTTCCAGGAGCCCGGGTAAGTTGGCACCTTACCCCGGTGTATTTGAGGTGGTGACACTTTTAGGGGTGCGAATATCTCCTTCACCTGAAATCCTGTGAGAGGGCATTTCTGCTCCGCGTTCCAAGTCCCTACGGTTCTTCCTAGCGGGAAGTCCTAACCGTTTGTGGCCGAGAAGGACTTCCATGGTGTGACCGGTATGTAGTGGCACGTCATGCCGGCCTCCTGGAAGTCCCCGTCGGCCTCGTTGGCTGGTCGGTCCGGTGCACCTGGACTTCCACGAAAGAACTTTGGTGCATTCTTTCTGGAGTCCCAGGCCGACCAGCAGTTGTAGGAGCTCGGCCACGTTGGCGAGTCCAACCGAGAGTACCGTGAAGGAGGACGTGCTGCACGTTCTAGCGGGAGCTGCACCTGGTCCAACCCGAGAAGGACTTCCATGGTGTGACCGGTATGTAGTGGCACGTCATGCCGGCCTCCTGGAAGTCCCCGTCGGCCTCGCTGGCAGGTCTGTCTTCATTGACGTTTTGGAGGAAAAACCCTATGAGGTTTTTATTTTGGGCTTCAGCCGGGCAGCAGTTCCAGGAGCCCGGGTAAGTTGGCACCTTACCCCGGTGTATTTGAGGTGGTGACACTTTTAGGGGTGCGAATATCTCCTTCACCTGAAATCCTGTGAGAGGGCATTTCTGCTCCGCGTTCCAAGTCCCTACGGTTCTTCCTAGCGGGAAGTCCTAACCGTTTGTGGCCGAGAAGGACTTCCATGGTGTGACCGGTATGTAGTGGCACGTCATGCCGGCCTCCTGGAAGTCCCCGTCGGCCTCGTTGGCTGGTCGGTCCGGTGCACCTGGACTTCCACGAAAGAACTTTGGTGCATTCTTTCTGGAGTCCCAGGCCGACCAGCAGTTGTAGGAGCTCGGCCACGTTGGCGAGTCCAACCGAGAGTACCGTGAAGGAGGACGTGCTGCACGTTCTAGCGGGAGCTGCACCTGGTCCAACCCGAGAAGGACTTCCATGGTGTGACCGGTATGTAGTGGCACGTCATGCCGGCCTCCTGGAAGTCCCCGTCGGCCTCGCTGGCAGGTCTGTCTTCATTGACGTTTTGGAGGAAAAACCCTATGAGGTTTTTATTTTGGGCTTCAGCCGGGCAGCAGTTCCAGGAGCCCGGGTAAGTTGGCACCTTACCCCGGTGTATTTGAGGTGGTGACACTTTTAGGGGTGCGAATATCTCCTTCACCTGAAATCCTGTGAGAGGGCATTTCTGCTCCGCGTTCCAAGTCCCTACGGTTCTTCCTAGCGGGAAGTCCTAACCGTTTGTGGCCGAGAAGGACTTCCATGGTGTGACCGGTATGTAGTGGCACGTCATGCCGGCCTCCTGGAAGTCCCCGTCGGCCTCGTTGGCTGGTCGGTCCGGTGCACCTGGACTTCCACGAAAGAACTTTGGTGCATTCTTTCTGGAGTCCCAGGCCGACCAGCAGTTGTAGGAGCTCGGCCACGTTGGCGAGTCCAACCGAGAGTACCGTGAAGGAGGACGTGCTGCACGTTCTAGCGGGAGCTGCACCTGGTCCAACCCGAGAAGGACTTCCATGGTGTGACCGGTATGTAGTGGCACGTCATGCCGGCCTCCTGGAAGTCCCCGTCGGCCTCGCTGGCAGGTCTGTCTTCATTGACGTTTTGGAGGAAAAACCCTATGAGGTTTTTATTTTGGGCTTCAGCCGGGCAGCAGTTCCAGGAGCCCGGGTAAGTTGGCACCTTACCCCGGTGTATTTGAGGTGGTGACACTTTTAGGGGTGCGAATATCTCCTTCACCTGAAATCCTGTGAGAGGGCATTTTGGTTTCGTGTTCCAAGTCCCTACGGTTCTTCCTAGCGGGAAGTCCTAACCGTTCGTGGCCGAGAGTGACTTCCAGGGTGTGAGCGATAGGCACCGGCCCTCTCATGGTGTCTCCTGGAAGTCCCCGTCGGCCTCGTCCACCTGTCGTTAAGCTGTGAGAGGAGCACGTGCTCCCGCGCCGTTTGAGTCTTTGGAATTTGTCCAAGACTCCTCAGATCGATCTGGCTCCCCGCGACCCGGCGGCGGAGGGACCACTCGCTCGGCAGTGCTTTGGAGCCCTGTCGGTTACGGCGAGCGTGTCTTCCTCCCACACCGTCCGGGTCTGTTTCGCCCCCGGCCACCTACGGCCGGTGTCCCAAAAAGCCCGGCGGTCCTGCTAAGGCGGGCGCCGGTACCTCTCGCTCCCGCGAGGTGCGTTTGCTCAGTGCTGCTTCTATCACTCTAAAAGGCGTCCGAGAGTGCGCTGGTGTCGCCGGAGCCCGAGGCGCGAGAGAAAGCATTAAACGACGGGGAGGCAGTGACCGCCCCCGTATGTCCGCTGCTCGCAAGGGCCTCTCTAGCCGAGGTGCTCCCAGGCGCACCCGCGCATGGGGCAGGGTTGTTTCTCGCAAGTAGTCCAAAGCCGTCTTCCGCCTCGCCCGAGGCTGGAAGTGTCGGCGTGGCTCCCGCATGCAAGCCACACGCGGCTCCACGGTGGCTTCCCTCCCCCCCTCTCCGGAGGAGGGCGGCCCCATCCCATGTGGAGCCGCTAAGCCGCCGGGAAAGCGGCCTCGGTTCCCCGTGGGCGACAAAGGCGTCCTCCTCGGCAGCTAGAGCATCTAGAGCTAATACATGCCTACGAGCGCTGACCACCCGGAACGCGTGCATTTATAGGACCAAAACCAATCCGAGGGCTTGGGCGGTGGGGTCGGGCTCCGGCCCTCCCTACGCTCTCCCCGGCCGCTCTGGTGACTCTAGATAACCTCGGGCCGATCGCACGTCCCCGTGACGGCGACGATACATTCGGACGTCTGCCCTATCAACTTTCGATGGTACTTTTTGCGCCTACCATGGTGACCACGGGTAACGGGGAATCAGGGTTCGATTCCGGAGAGGGAGCCTGAGAAACGGCTACCACATCCAAGGAAGGCAGCAGGCGCGCAAATTACCCACTCCCGACCCGGGGAGGTAGTGACAAAAAATAACAATACAGGACTCTTTCGAGGCTCTGTAATTGGAATGAGTACACTTTAAATCCTTTAACGAGGATCCATTGGAGGGCAAGACTGGTGCCAGCAGCCACGGGAAGAGGAGGAGTTTGTGTGTGCTGGTGTCAGAACAGGCTTGCTCCCTGAGGGGAGAGGTGTGAGAAAAGTGTTTGTGCTGCTTTTTCACATTAAGCCGAAAAACCCTTGCTGGATCCGGCTGGAGTTCCAGGCAGGGTCCCCACTCCTTTCCCAGGAGGAGTGGGGTCCTGGGGAGAGACCCCAGAGCCAGGTGCAAGACGGGAGGAGGACGCACTGGCCGCCGAGGTCGGGCGGGAGAACGACCGCAGGATGGAGGAGACAGCCGGCGTGCTGCGACGGTCAGGGAGGATGTGCTTGAGGAGCGGCGGCTCCAATGAAGATTTGAGCCAGCACAGCCGCGGGGACGTGGAGGCTCCACTCGCCTCAGACACAGTGAGTCGGACTAGAGGAAGGACGGAGAGGTCCGCAGCAGCAGCCGACACAATGGCGGGAGCCGCTGCGGGAGTAAAGCTCGCGGCGGTGGATGCCGCCGGTGAAAGGAGTGACAGGAAAGAGAGCGGACGAGAGGTGCCGGGTATGTCGGAGACTGTCTGGTGCTCCGTGGTGTTGCACGGGGCACTAGGCGAAATCCTGGATATGGAGGACCTCGAGTGCCGGCTCGAGGACTGGCCGGTATTAGCCCCGAGGGAGCCGCAACAGCAGTTCCGGCAAAGGGTAACGGCAGTCACGAGCCTGTACATGGCTTCAGAGGAGGAGAGACTGGCCCTGAAGCAGTCTCTCGCTGATCAGCGGTATCGCGCGGATCACTGTTCAAAGAACAAAAGACCGGCAATTTCAAAAAAGATAAAGGAGCTGAAGGAGCGTATAAGCTTCCTGGAGACCAGGCTGGACTTGATTTTGCATTCCTCAGGGAGTTTTCGCCAGAGACTGTTAAGATGGAAAAAGTCTCTGGGGAAAAGAGCATTGGAACAGGGCCAGGAATCGGCCCAGGAATCAGCCCAAGACGCAGGCCAGGAGGCAAGCGAGGAGTTAATCCCTGAGTCGGCCTCAATCAAGCAGGGAGGAAGCGAGGCACAGGTGTCTGAGTGCAGCCAGGTATCAGAGGGCAGCCTCCCTTGTGCACAGCGGGAGCGTGCTGTGAAGCCTGAATTAAAAGTGCGTGATGGAGCGAGGCACCGACCATCGGGTGTCCTCATGTCGCTGAGCAGTTCCGAGGACTCAGGGGAGTCATGGTCAGAGTCGGAGGAGACCGGACGCAGTGGTGGTCCCGGGGGACTCCTGACGGCCAGGACTAGGCAGGTACAGTCCCCACCGGTGAACTTCGGGGATTTTACATTCGGAGGGGATCCGGTGTCGGACGACCTGTCTAGCAAGGCCGAAAGGAGAAGGAGGCGGAAGGCAGAGAAGGCAGGTAAGACTCCAATCATGGAGGAGCGTCTTGTGTTTGTACCCCTTTGTAAGCCCGATGTACTCCCTGTCCCCCGGGATGCCATTGCAAACCCCTCTGGTCAGCCCACTCCTGATCCTGCAGTGGATCGGGGGTCTGACGGAGGGGAGATTATGTGTAGCCCTCCCGCTGGGCAGGTTCCGAAGATCAGTGGCACTGCTGCCGCCAGATCTAGTGGCGGTAGCAGTGCGGTGGCGAGACTGGCTGAGAGGCCGGACAGTTTGGTGGCAAATAAGAACGTAGTGCTCGGTCCCAAGCAGTTGGGCACGGGCGCTATGTGTATCCCCTTGGGGGAGAACAAGTTGGTGCCCAGAGTGGTGCTTTCCCCTGCAAAGTTGCGCCCGGTGGAGGAGGAAGCAACCAGGGAAACAAATTTTGACATTTTGGCTGGCTCAGCAAGGGTGAAAGAGTCCTGCAGGCAGGAAAACGCGCCTGCAGGAAAAAACGCATGCAAAAACGCATGTGGTGTGAATGGGGGTGAAAAAAGTGAAAATTCAATTGTGATGGAAGATGGTGGGGGGAATGTTTCTGGGGAAGAAATAAAGGTGGGAGAGGGGTTGGGAGATGTAAATGGTGTGGATGGGGGTGTAAATGGTGTGGATGGGGGTGTAAATTGGGGTATGATTTTGAATGGGGGTGAGGAGCATATGGAATTACAGGAGGTGGATGCAGCTCCCGGAGATGGCCCGGAAGGGGGATTGATGGAGGTTAGCCCAAGGGGGGGCTCACTGGAAAGTGGGGCGCCTGTTGTCAAAGTGTCTACTGGGGCTCCGGGAGCTGTACAGGTGGGAAGGTCCTATGCTGCAGCCGCAGCGGGCCCGAGTGCCCCTTTGTCCGCAGGTGCCGTGCATGGTAACTTGCAACGGCGCCTTGCGGAGGCCCTAAGGAGAGGCGAGAGCTCTGTCCAAATAGGGGGTGAGCAGGTTGACCTGTCTTTCTGGTACGAGAAGTACGGACAGGCTGCCTTCCGAGAAAACCAAGGGAAGGGACCACCAGTGTTGTCTCTTCCGACAGGGGGACCCGGGGGTGTCCGCAGGAATGTGGCCCGTCTCCGGTGGGTCGGTAAGGAAGCTAGCCCCCCAAGATCTAGGGTTGTGGAGCTGCTCCTGGAGATGGGATTTAGGGCTAATGATATCTATGCCCTGATCCATCCCTACGGCACCTCGGTGTTCGATGTCAGCTTCATGACGGCAGAGGGGTTGGAATCCTTCTGGTCCCGTCATGAGCTGGCACGGGCATTGCCCCAGTGGCAGGGTTTCGCCGTTCAGGCCGTTTCAAGGCAGAGTGAGGTCATCAAGAGAGTGACCATCTTGACTAGTAATGAGTCACTCTCTTGCATGGATATAATGACCTGGGTGGAGAGGTATGGCGAGGTCAAAGGAATGCCCCAAAAAAATCGGGACGAACACGGGATTTGGTCTGGTGCCTGGACCTTTTCCGTGAAGTTAAAGGTCCAGGGGAACTCGGTGTCCCACATGCCCTCCTCTGCTTTCTTGGGGAGGGACAGGATCCTGGTCTTTTACCAGGGGCAGCCGAAGGTCTGTCATAAGTGCGGCAGCCCCACACACTTTAGCGCACAGTGTAAGGAGAGGAGGTGTGCGCTGTGTGGGGCTTTGGGCCATCTTGCCGCCACTTGTAAGGACATTAGGTGTAACCTGTGTGGTGACCTAGGTCACCCCTTTAGCCGCTGTCCGCGCTCCTTCGCCAACCTGGTCTTCAACCCGGTGGCGCCTAGCCTGGCCAGTGGCAGTGGTCGTGGTGATGGTGTCGCTGGGGAGGGGGCTGGGGAGGATGGAGAGGTGATAGGGTCGAGGAAGGTAAGGACCCTGCCTTCTTCTAAACTGAAGAGGCAGGAGTGCCGCCGACTTGAGAGGGAGCAGGGGGGGCCCCAAAGCCATGGGGTTCAGTCTGCCGTCCCTCAGGAGGCTGGTATGTCTGCGGAGGCCCTTGGGGACGGTGGGGTAGAGGAGGAGATCAGGAGACTGGTGAGGAGGAGAGGAGAAGCCCCCTCTAGTGGGTCCTCGTACTATGGAAGTTTGGACGAGGACGAAGTGAGGGGGCAAGACAAAAGAGAGGACACTGGTAGGAAGACCCTATGTAAAACCAGGGCTCCTAAATTAAAAACATCCAAGACCGGCCAGATCCCAAAGGAGGGCTTGACTGGCTCCCCCCTGATAGGGCTCTCCAACCGGTACCAAGCCCTTCGGGAGGACATCTCCTCCTCTTCGGAAGAAGAGGAGGGCGGAGGTGAGGTATCGGTGCGAAGGTCGGGTCCTTCGGGAGGTGCTGGACCCTCGAGCCAGGTAGTAGGCCAAATGCCTGGGGAGGGGGTTGTCACGGCACTAGTGGACAAAGGGGGGGGTGGGGAAACGGGGGTGGTGACGGGTGATGGGAGTGTAAATATTGTTTGTAATGTTGTGGACTCACTCTCTCCTCTTTTGCTTCCAGAGGTGAAAGACTTGGCTAAGGATATGGATCTCTCGGGTGTAAGTCTCAAGAGAGGCAACGAAGATTCCCCGGACCCAGATAGCGACGGGCTAACTGGGGGAGGGAAGAAGCTAGCGGTCGAACTCGATCACTCTTGATGGCGGTACCTACTCCGTTGACCCTGGCGAGTATTAATGTCGCCAGCATTAGGTCAGATGCGGCCAGATTCACGGCCTTTGATTTTCTCGGCCGGGTTGAGGCCGATGTTTTATTTTTGCAGGAGACCAGGGTGCCAGACCTGGCATCAGTGCATAAGGCCAGAAGGGAGTGGAGGCACGGGCCATCTTACTGGTCTCTTGCGGCCGAGCCGTATAGCGGAGTGGCTGTCCTTTTCAGGGCAGCAGAGGTAAAATGCCGACGAGTGATCGAGGTCGAAATGGGGAGGTGTCTGGTCTTGGACGTCTTCATGAAGGGGCAAGAGCTTAGGCTCATAAACATCTACGGTCCACAAACCAAGTGGGACCGCAAATGCCTCTTTATGAAGATCAAGCCTTTTCTTTTTACCAGCCGTCAGGTGGTCTTTGGAGGAGACTTCAACACAGTTGTGAGGCAGAAGGACAGGAGGGGCTCCAAAGACAGGCTGGGTTATGACAGCGTCGCTTTAAATAGCATAGTCAGTGAGGCTCGTCTGGAGGATGTCCACATCAGGCACACCCCGGACCACAGTGGTTACACATATCATAGGGGTAGTCAGATTAGATCTAGAATAGACAGGTTTTATTTGAAGGGGGAGGCTGTCTTCTCGCCACTTGTGGTTGAGGAGGTAGAATTCTCCGATCACTGTTTAATTGTTTTTTCTTTGAACGTTGCAGAGACCCATCGGATGGGAAGGGGCTTTTGGAGATTGAATTCGGCACTCCTGGAAGAAGCGGAAGTCAGACAGTCCTTCGAGGATTTTCTGCAGAGCCAGGTACCTCTTTTGGGCCTTTGTAACAGTAAGTCAGAGTGGTGGGAGATGCTTAAGAAACGTGCGGCAAAATTCTTCCGCCAGCTTTCCAACTTTAGGAGCCTGGCCGGACACTGTCTGTACCAGGACCTAAGAAGGAAACTCGAGCAGCTTGTCTCGACAGGAGGTAGCCGCAAGGATATCTCCTGTGTGAAGTCCTTGCTTAAGAGGTGTCAGTATGATAGGCACACGTCCTTGGTTTTTGAGAGGGACTTCGGGAGGTATCGCTCGCCCGACCCTTACAAAAACTGTAGGATGTCAGTGGATTGCAAATATGTGGCAGGACTGATTGATAGTACGGGATCCCTGAACAGGTCCAAATCAGGGATCCTGGAGGTGGTCAGATCCTTCTACTCACACCTCTTGAGTAGGAAGGAACTAGATCGAGACAAAATGTCGGCTTTCCTGGCTGAAACCATTCCGGAGCCAAGGATAAGCCCCTCTCTTGGCGTTTTGACAGAGGAAATCAAGGAAGAGGAAGTAAAGAGGGCGATTGAAGGGTTAGCTCTTAAGAAATCGCCGGGACCGGATGGCTTAACGTCCGAGTTCTATAAGACCTTTGGGGAAGCTTTGATTCCCCTCTTGACTGGGGTTTTTAATGAGTGCCTATCCTCGGGCGCTCTGCCAAAGTCAATGGGTAGGTCAGCCTTGATCCTGCTGTCAAAGGGTAAAGATCCGTCCTGTATTGAGAACTGGCGTCCCATAGCGCTTCTCAATACGGACCGGAAGATTCTGGCAAAAGTACTGTTTAACAGGTTGGTCGAGTTTGCACCACAGCTCCTCTCGGGAGTCCAGCACTGCACTGTCCCAGGTCGAAGCACCTTTAGTGCTGTCCTGGGTGTCAGGGAGGCGGTGGAGCAGGGCAGAGCTGGACACTGGAAGGGGTACATGCTGTCTTTGGATCAGGCAAAAGCGTTTGACAGAGTTGATCATGAGTATCTCTGGTCCACCCTTTTGAGATACGGTCTGCCTGGGGGGTTTGTGAATTGGCTGAAAGCATTGTACGCAGGGGCTGAGACTTTCCCACTGGTGAACGGTTGGGTTGGTCGTCCTTTTGTGGTGGACTCTGGTGTCCGTCAGGGTTGTCCTCTTAGCCCGCTACTATACGTGTTCGCGATCGATCCCTTCCTTGCGAGGATTGATCGCGGGCCGTTGGTGGGTGTGAGGATGGACCTGGCGGTCGTGGAGTCTGCAGTAAGGACGATAGCGTATGCCGACGATGTCACTATCTTCGTCTCCTCGCAAGGGGAGGCGGAATGGGTGATGTCTGAGGTAGACCGCTACTCGGACGCGTCTGGGTCCAAGATCAATCTGGATAAGTGCAAAAGTCTCTGGTTGGGAGTGGGAGACCCAGATTTTTGTCTCCCAGACACCCTCCCTGTGCCCCAAGACACTGCAAAAGTTCTGGGCATAAATTTCGGCAGAAGTGATTATCCTACTCAAAATTGGGAGAGCAGACTGCAGATTGCCACCAAAAGGGTGAACCAGTGGAAAGGTTGGACTTTGACCTTCAGAGAAAGGATCAACTTGGGCAAAACATACCTGCTCCCTTTGTTTATTTTTCTGGGCAGCATTTGTATCTTGCCAGAACCCTTCTGGACACGGGTCTACAGCCTGTTTTTCCAATTGTTATGGGGAAACAGGCTGAACCTAGTTAAGAGAGAGGTGACTTACCTAACAAGGAGACAAGGTGGGTTGGGTATGGTCAACCCGGTAGTGTTCCTAGTGAACACTTTTCTTAAATGTAATTTGGCAATCCTCTACAAAGAGAGGGCTCCTCTGTGGGTAGCTTCTTGCAAGGTATGGTTTCAGCCTTTCTTCCAGGAATGGGAGAACGGAGGGCGAGTGAAGGATCTTCGATCGCAGCGGGGGCATCTCCCGGCTTACGTTGCCCCGGTTCTGAAGGTTGTCCGTCGATGGTGTCTGGGGAAGGATGAGGTGATCACGCTGCCGAGGAAACTCCTCGACATTAGGGTGGTCACCTCCTATTTCCAGGCATCCTTGGCCCTCAAGGACTGCCCAGGTAGGGATCTGAGGGAGGGACTGATGCTTTTGAATTCAAACAGGATCCCCCAGAAGTATTGGGACTTGACCTGGCGCTGCTTCCATGGTAAGTTATATGTGAGGGGAAACTTGAAGTACAGGAACTCTGATGAAAGGGATTGTCCCCGGGAGGAGTGCGGCGACACGCTGGAAAGCATGGAGCACTTCCTGCTTCAGTGTCCTCTCAATATAGAGGTATACAACCAGGTGGGGATCTCCATCGGGTGGCCAGAGATGGAGAGCCTCTCCTATGCCGAGTGGGCCTATGGGGCGTACAGAGAAGTTGGTGACAGGGACCGTTGCACTTTATTTCTAGTCAGTGCAGTGGTCAGGTTCTACACGTGGAACGCGCGGTGTCTAGTTTCGACGGGAAGAAAGACCCTCCAAAGGGAAGAGGTATGTAGTAACATCCTTGGTGACCTGGTGAAGGTGCGCTCTTTGGAGTTTGAAAGGCTGGGAGCACGTAAGGCCTCCCGCCTATGGAGAGGCTTTTCCTTTGGCGTGCCCTAGTCATTCAAACTTCTTCCTGGTGTAGGGCTGCATTTCAACCACCCTAGCTTTTTGTTTTATAAAGTGATATGGATGTCAAGGCTTGAGGACGCCGAACCTGCGCAACTCTTGAGACGGGGTGGCGGGTAGGATCTGTGGTTGTACGGGATGTTATGTAGGGATAGAGGGGTTAGTGAGGTTTTGGGTGGGGGTTCTGGGGGGCGGTGGGAGGAGTGTAAATATGTATGTATATATATATTAAAAAAAAAAAAAAAAAAAAAAAAAAAAAATTTGTTAGGCACTGGGAGGTCAGCTTTGGCCTGGTCCCTAACCTGGGAAAAACTTTGGGGGCCTAGCTCGGAGAAATCCTGAACTTTGGGGCCGGAGCTAGCCTCGTATATGGTGGGGTGATGGGTTTGTGGGGTTAGGTAGAAGGT